>NC_142165.1:56765200-57065200 GCF_029865625.1 Vigna umbellata | reverse complement strand
TAAGAAAGAGAGGCCATAAGATTGCCCCCTACTTGCAGAAATGAATGGATCAGAAGGGGGGGCTGGGTTCTAAATAAGTGAAACTCTCGACGTCTGTTGTGGAGGGGGCCGGACGTTTATAATATTATAGGCGTCCGTCCCCCTCCACAACGGACGTTTAAGGAGTTGAGAGACAATTAATTCTTCAAATACCTGTCAGCACCCGAAACGTCCGTTGTGGAGGGGGATGGACGTCTATAATATTATAAACATCCAGCCCCACGTATCAGACGTTTCGAGTGCTGACAGGGTTGTTGAAGAATTAATTGTCTTCAGCCCCTTAAACGTCCGTTGTGGAGGGGCACGGACGTCTCTAATATTATAAACGTCCAGGCCCACGTATCGGACGTTTCGGGTGCTGACGGGGTTGTTGAAGAATTAATTGTTTTTAGCCCCTTAAATGTCCGTTGTGGAGGGGCACGGACGTCTATAATATTATAAACGTCCGTCCCCCTCCACACGGACGTTTAAGGGGCTGAAGACAATTAATTCTTCAACCACCCTGTCAGCACCCGAAATGTCTGATATGGGGGCATGGACGTCTATAATATTACAGTCGTTCGTCCCCCTCCACAATGGACGTTTCGGGTGCTGACAGGTATTTGAAGAATTAATTGTCTCTCAGCCACTTAAACGTCCGTGTGGAGGGGGATAGACGTCTATAATATTATAGACGTCCGAGCCCCTCCTGCACGGACGTTTGATGGGCTGACAGGTATTTGAACTATTAATTGTCTCTCAGCCACTTAAACGTCTGTGTGGAGGGGACAGACGTCTATAATATTATAGACGTCCGTGCCCCTCCTGCACGGACGTTTGATGGGCTGACAGGGGAGTTGAACGTTCCTTTTTTTAGCCTCTTAGATGTCCGGGCCCCTCCCACGGACGTCTATAGTATTATAGACGTCCGTCTCCCCCCACAACGGACGTCTAGAGTTTCACTTATTTACGAATATGTCACTGGTCAATTATTTACGTTGGGGCTTTTGTGGACGGACGTCTATGAGGGGACGTTAAAAGCCAATTCTGCACTAGTGTGAATTTCTGTTTAGTACCCGGTTTTAAAAATGAAGACATTGGTTCCCTATGTTATGAAAAGTATATGAATAAGGTCCACAAAGAAAGAACAAGTTTAACAAATCATCAAAGAAAAAGCTGAACAAGAGAGAGAAAAAGCTGGACAGCAGAAGAGAGAAGAGAAAAAGTACGGCCACATCAGTATGGACTTAACGCCGTTACTGTCAACTTAACGGACATGACCTTATTTATACACTTTTCATAACATAGGGATCCAATGTCTTCATTTTTAAAACCAGGTACTAAACAGAAATTCACCTCTTAACATGAAGATGAAGTAAGCATTTAAGCCTAAATTATATACATTTAAACGTAGTAGTGAAGATACACAATTCAATATAGAGTTACATAGGTATACAAACCTTAATTTTGATTCTTAATCATTACTAATATAGGAGAGGGCTTTTATACTGATTATTTTGAAAACTCTACTTCAGTTTTTTAATCGAAACATATTTCGATGAGTTAAAATGGTAGGCTTTTAGGCTTTGGTTAATAACCAAAGTCTATTATTTACTTTATTTACTTTATGTTTTTTGGTTCTTTTTTAAGAAAAGTTTATTTTATTTTTTTTTTTCAAAAAAGAAATTATTATTTTAATTTCTTTCCATAATTTAAGATACTTAGAAAGAATCATAGACAATACTAGATACAAAACACAAACAAAATACTATTTTCAGTCTATTTAGTTGTACAAAATGTGTGTATATATATATATATATATATATATATATATATATATATATATATATATATATAAAGTAAAATAAAACTCAATCAAAAAAACTACCCTATAATTTGTTATACAAATTCACTATAACTAACTCAATAACAATCTTAGAGCCAACGACAAAGTTCACATTAGTGATGAGGAAGGGAAGGGAAAGAGGGATAGTGAGAATGGTAGTGAAAGCGACAACTTGGCATTTGTCGAAAAGGAAAGGAGGAGATGATAGGAAAATCTCACGATACACACTCAAATATTTTTCTGAAATTGAGTCTTCTATTCATTGATAATTGAAGGACTTTAAATAGCCGTGATACTTACAATATTACGGGAATAAAAATAAAATCTAAAAATAAAATATCAACTACCTTACAAATAAAATCTCCTTAATCTATCACAAAATAATATTGTACGTAGATAAACTGAAAATCATAACTACATATCCCTATTTTATCTCTATCAAATCAAACTAAATATTACTATACCCAAAACTAATAAAATAAGATTTAAACAAAATTATTGATAAAACCCTAAAATTTAAATTTATCCCAACAAACTCCCCCATAAACTTAAATTATTTCTTCCTTCAGTCGACTTTCCATGTGCATCATCCCACATCGGGTTTGCATCTTCTCTCCAAGATTTTCAGCTCCAGTACAACCGGTTCTTCTTTGCTTTTACTTGGGTTGTTGGACGACCATGCTTATCCTTTAAATACAGTACCTCATTTTTCATAAAAACTGAATTACCTTTTTCAATTATCTGACCCATGCTTAAAATATTGTTCTTCAGCTCTAGAACATAGTAAACATCCCTAATCTCTCCAACTCGTCCATTCTTCTGCATATGTCGAATTGTTCCACGCCCTTTCACGACCACCTTGGAGTCATCTCCGAAAGACATAAATTTGGCTTCAACCTTGGTGAGTTTATAAAAATAGTTCTCGTTTCCACACATATGATTGCTTGTCCTAGTATCTAGATACCATACCGAGTTGGTAGAAATCTCATCAGCCTCCATCATCTGCTCCTCAAGCTCAACCCTCTGTTTATTCATAATTTCATTAGCTTCATCTAGAAGCCTCCCTATCCGCTGAATCTCTTCATCTTTTTGTTTGAGTTCTTTCTCTAGGTTTTCCTTCTCCACAATTGTTGCATCCTTTACTAAGATCACTTCATCCATTGTTGGGATTGGGCTCTCTATGTCCATTGCATCCGAGCTCTTTGTCATCAACAGGATTCCACACTCTTCTTCAACATCTTCAGTAACGAGATTCATCTCCCCCTTTGTCTTGGACTTGCAATACTTTGCAATATGACCAACCTTGCCACAATTGTAGCACTTGCATGATCTACACTCGTTTGCATAGTGGCCATACTTGGCACAGTTAAAACACTCAACTCCTGACCGATCACCTTGGCCTTTTCCTTGTCCTCGGTCACGCCAATTCTACTGACCGATTTTCTCTTCACTATCATTCTCAAAATTATCTCAGCCACGTCCACCTCGTCCACCTCTTCCTCGACTTTCTTGCCCTATGCCACCAGGACCTCGGCTCTGAGTAATCCGAGATTTATTCGAGTCAAACTGTACCTGTAGTGCTTGATCGTCGGGTTCCCTCCTTTTTTTTCTTCCTCAATTCGTGGGCTTTTAATGACCCAGCTAACTCCTCCACTGTGAGAGTTGACAAATCCTTTGTCTCTTCAATAGTGACCACGATACTTTCAAAATCATCCGTCAAATTTCTCAAGATCTTTTCCGTAACCCGGTTAGGAGGAACCTCTTCTCCTTTCATTCCGAGTTGGTTGGCCATCTTCTGCACTCGAGTTATAAACTCGGCAACTCCCTCATTTTCATCCTTCTCCATATGTTCAAACTCTCTTCTGAGAGCTTGTACTCAGACCTGCTTCACGTGGGTATCTCCTTTGTATGCCACCTTCAGAATTTCCCATGCTTCTTTTGCTGACTTTGCATTAGCTATTTTCTCGAATCTAGATTCATCCACTTCATTATACAAAAAGTACAAAGTCGATCTGTCTTTCACTCGTGTCTTTTTCAATAGAGACATCTGGTGTCTGATGCTCATCATCCGCGGGTTCATTGTACCCGTCCTCCACTATGTCCGATACATCTTGGGATCCAAGAAGAACCTTCATCTGCAAAGACCAATTGTCGTAATTGGTATTTTCCGACAATTGTGGCACACTCATCCCATTGACTACCTTTGTCATCTCTCTCACAAAAAAATCAAGCACTCACTTTTTCTCTCACGATTTTGACTCTCTCCTTTCTCTCTTTTTCTCTCTCTCGGTACTCAGAGCATATAGCTCTGATACCACTGATAGGAAAATCTCACGATACACACACTCAAATATTTTTCTGAAATTGAGTCTTCTATTCATTGATAATTGAAGGGCTTTTAAATAGTCGTGATACTTACAATATTACGAGAATAAAAATAAAATCTGAAAATAAAATATCAACTATCTTAAAAATAAAATCTCCTTAATCTATCACAAAATTATATTGTACCTAGATAAACCGAAAATCATAACTACGTATCCCTATTTTATCTCTATCAAATCAAGCTAAATATTACTATACCCAAAAACTAATAAAATAATATTTAAACAAAATTATTGATAAAACCCTAAAATTTAAGTTTATCCCAACCGTGGTAAAGTGGCGAAAGCGGCCGTGGTTTGTGTTTGATAATGGGGAAGGGAGAGAGTGGAAGAGTGTGGCTTTTGTAGTTGAGGAGTGATGCAAATGGAAGTCGCAAAAAGTGTTCTGTAGTGGGTGAGATGATACAATAAAAAAACTTTGGTAGGGATATAAAATTTGTGAAATTTTAATCTAACATACTGATAAGTGTTGGTTATTTAAAGAACTGAAACCTAAAATTATTCAAATAATTTAAAAAATGACACTAATGAAATTTTGAATTTGTATGTGAAATTATACGTTTCAGTTTTCTTTTATATATATAACTAAAGACTATAACAAAACCTATACTAATATAGACTTTGATTATGTAAAAACTTTTAAAAATGTCAAAACATTTTAAAAAACTTTGTATCTCTTAAAACCAAAACTTATTAAGCAATTTCGAAAACATTGTTTACACTAGTGCATATAACTTGTTCCAGTAGGGGACAATTGAGTGAAAATGTCATTATTTTGCAAGGCTATGAGCCAGATGTTTTGTGTATTTCAAGGAGATAATTATATCAGTTGTTGATCCGATTTTTATCATTCTTAGAAGATGAGATCAAGTAGTAAGTATTACATATCCAGTCTAATTATTCTCTTATTGCAAAGTCAAAAGTTTTTGTACTATACATGAGTAGCCAATCGTCCGAGGAGAGGGCCATCTACATCGATCGGTAATTCAATGATTGTGAGACAGGTAAGATGTATGTCATTAATGGTTAATTAATACACTTATTGATCATATCAGTGGGAAATATACGGTATTTATGGACAGTTAGCAGGTATATTAGCAGATATTAATGGATTGATTACCGTATCAAATATGAATATACGACATTATTGTCATATCAAATATGAATTAATGAGCTTGATTGCCATAAGTCCTATAATTAATATAGGGTTAATGTTCAGGTAAAGACATCTTGATCTATTATAATAAAATATAGACCTCTTTTATAAAACATATATGACTTGAGCGTCGGAGTGTTTTGTGCAGGTCAACCCCCGATCGGTACTAGGAAAGGAGCAACAAGTTCGAAACGACGAAAGGAGGAGCGAGATAGTGTTCTCGGTCTACTTTACCGAAACAGTTTTAATATTACAGATTGTAGTAGAGGTTTTACATATTTTCTTGTTATGCAATATGTGAGAGATCCTTTATGAACGAAATATTATATTAGACTCAAAGATAATAAGAAAATATAATTTAATGGGAAAGATTTCTCATATAAAGAATATTCAACACTGAATTTGTGAACAAGAGAACCTCTCTTATTCTTAGTCTTACAAAATAATAACAGATAGTTATATCTCAATTGCAATCTCATCATTTTTATGATATTGTTTTTTTTACTATAGTTGGGAAGGACAGTTTTTGAATGCTTTGAGTAATTGTTGTTTAAGCGAGTGATTTACAATGAGTTTGATTTGAATTTGAAAAGTTTTGCTGAGTAAGGGAGTATAGTATAATTTACATTTTTCTGTTTATCAATGTTTACTAATTTTGTATATAAATATTTTGGGCTACAACACTTTCACTATTTATTAATATAATTTTTTAGGTTATAAAGTTGTAAGTTCATGATAAATTTAGAATGCTAAAAGGTTTTTATTTTTCAATTCAGACTCATGTTTAATTTTATTATTAAGGTGCCATTGTTAATATCTTGTCTGATCACACGTTATTCTATAATATTATAATTTCATAATTTTAAATTTTAAATTTTATAATTTTATAATTTTACAATATTATTTTTATCATTAATCTCAACAACTACAATGTCTTCAATTATTTTACAAGCATAAATAGATCTCAACCTTGTTTAAAATATCTTTAGTGAAAAATTTCCAATCACCTCTGCATCAATAAGCTTGTATAACGGTCAGGAACTTTAATAACATTGTTCCACCAGTCAATCACTAGAAAAATCGCCTGTGAACAATTTGATCTCTTTAACATTCAAAATTATAAAAAAAATTAGTAAATAAACATGTAAAAATAATTAAGTAAGATAACAGGTAAAATAACGTACATATCACTCCGTTAAAAAAATAAAACATGAACTCCATTAAAAAAACATATAATTATTAAATATTTAATAAACCGACAATAATTTATTAAAAATTCAACTAATCATACCCACAATTTACCAAAAAGTTATAAGTCAATTAACTTTATTATTTATTTTTTATATAAAAAAAGCATACGTTTCCACTAGCTAACGCGTAAATTGTGTAGAATAATTTTGTATTTTTTGAAAACATGTAACGGTATTTTGAAGTCACATGGATCCATATTTTTCTTCGGGCAGTATTCTTCACCTGTTCAAGAACCATAACAACGGTTAGGATCTCAATTATAAGTGAAGTTTCATCACCTATCAAGGTTGAAATGCCTTGGACGAAATTACCATTATTATTACAAAATTTGTCAATCCAAGAAGTAGGGTTGAGATTGCGAAAAAATATCCGGTTAAGAGATGATGCCAATTGATTTATATAGCTTTGAAATTCTTAGAAGCAAATGGGTTTACAAAATTAATTAAGAATTCCAAAATCTATCATAAAATTAACTTTATGTTCTTTTGAAGGCAGCTATTAATTGTTAATTTATGACTGAAAATGGTGTTCGTTTAGGATCAAAGTAATGAGCTCAATACTTTGTTCTAGATGAAATTGAAAATTTAAAATATTTTGCAAAAATGTTAACACATTTGTTACAAATTGTTGTAAAAGATACTCACATAATATCAAGAACTAATTTTTTAGACGTGTGGATCCATTGTACTTAAAAACTTATATATGGTGTGTTATGCAAGCCTTCTAATATACAATTAGGGTGTTGCTCCCTCCACCTAGAGCTGACAAATGAGCTCCTTTAATAAGATTTGGCCCTAGCCCATGTGGGTTGGGGCCAAAAAAGCCCACAAGACCAAAAAAACTCTTTATTAAAAAAGCTCATAGGCTAAAAACCCCTAAAGCCCTATAGGCCAGGACCAACCCATGGGCTTTCCTTTTTACAAAATTTAACGTCCAGAAACATAATATCATCATACAAGTAATCACAAATCATGTTTATTTTTGATCCAGCTTTCATTTTATTTTTGTTAGTAATAACTTATAACCATAATTGCTTCATGTGTAACTATATTTTTTTACCAATAAAATTAATTTTCTACTTCATAACTGTTTCTATATTAATTAGTTTAATAATAATAATGCTTTTATACAATTATTCCTTAATTTCCAAATTTTGTTTTGATAATTTTTTCATCTTAATTTTGGTTTGTAAATTTGACGGTTTAGAGATATCCACATAAAATAGGTTTAAAAGTTAAAAAATTTAATTTAATTTGTAAAATTTTGATGGACTAACGAATTTATTTATAGATGGTAATCTATTTAGTCACTAGTTTAAATCAATATCATTTGATTAAGATTTGTGATCAAAATTACATTATTTTTAATTGGTGTGAACATGTTAAAATTTTGACTTAATAAATTTTTAACTTTTTTAATTTTCCAAATTTAATAAAATTAATATTTATTATTTATAAAGTTATATAATTCTTTTAAAAAAAATTTATGAAACGTATAATTTAGTCATTTACATCAATTTATATATTTTTATGTCTTTTTCATATATTTTATATTATATTCATTTGTCTTTTTTATTAGTTTCTTATTAAGAGACATTGATGTAATTTATTTATTATTATAATTATTATAATTTTTATTTATTTTATATGTTAATAATTAAATACAATAATAATTTTAATTTTAGTATTATAAATTATAACATTATATTTATTTAAATATTGTATCTATTATTTAATTATTTTTTATTACAATCAGCTCAATTATGATAAATAATTCAATAAAATCGATCTTTGTTGGATAAAGATAATTCTGATTTTAAAATATTAATTTAATCTAAAAGGTTTGAAAAAAAAATCTGATTTTAGATCTTGTATACTAACATATATGATATTTATAACAATTTTACCTAACAAGGATTTTCACTAAAAAGTTAGTTCTTTTATTACGTGAAATTAATTTTGAACTTTATAAAGTTTGTGGTTTAAATTTTTAATGTATATAAATCTATACAAAACATTCAACAAAAGAATTTTATTTGACAAACTATAAAAAATAAAAATTTTACACCGATATTAAAAATTCATCCAATCAATAGATTTGAATTTAAAATCTATCCATAATTAATATTTCAAATATTTATATAGATATCAGGATTCGATTATTGAAAAATGGAATTTTCAACTGTGTTACTTTTATAATTTCTTTTTTGAAATTTTTTTCATTTTCTTTTAAATAAAAATAATAATAAAAATTTTCTTTTTTAACTTTCCAAAATAATAAAATTATATATTTAAAATATACTTATAATGAAAAAATTATTTTAAATAATTTTTTATAAAATCAATATTTATACATTTATATTTAATTAAAAAGATATTAAATATCATGTAAATTTTGGAAATTATTGAACTTGTAAAGTAAATAAAAGAAATAACTAAAAAAACATTAAAAATGAAATAATTTAGTTTGGGGGCTAGCCCTATCCTAACCCTACCCCAGCCCACTTTATGTGGGGCTTTAGGGGTTGGGGCTTTTAAAAAGCCCCCTATTAAGTGGGCTAGAAAATTGGGGCTTGATTTTAGAAGGGGTCAGGGTCAACCCATGGGCCAGGGGCTCAAATGACACCTTTACCTCCACCACCCCAAGTGCTCCTGCACCTCTCCACTATTTTCTTTTATTCCAAAAATACTCTACACTTCATCACTATTTTCTTTTATTCCAAAAATACCCTACACCTCTCCGCTATCCTCAATAATCTTTCTCTCTTTGCATTAATGGAGCATTCATATGGCTCAGATTTGAACTTGTGATATATTGCAAAATATAAAATTCAGAGAAACTTCAATATTAGTGCTTCTACCACTTCCACTTTATAAACTTAAAAGTTAGATGCAAATACATAATAATATTAATAGTAAATAAAAATAATATATTATTATTATTATATACTAACTTTATAATAACGAAATAACTAAATAAATTCCAAATCTTTAACAAATAACTTTTCTTTTATATTTTAAGTATTTAATAATATTTTTATATTATTTATCTAATAAATTAAATACTTTATTCAAGTTATTTGAGTCATGTAAATAATATTCAAGTTATTTTACATTTTGCAATATATCAGAAGTTCAAATCTAAGCCATGTAAATACTCTATTAATGCAGAGAGAGAAAGAGAAAGATTGTTGAGAATATAAATGTTCCATTAATGCAGAGAGAGAAAGAGAAAGATTGTTGAGGATAGTGGGGAGGTGTAGGGTATTTTTGGAATAAAAGAAAATAGTGGGGAGGTGTAGAGTATTTTTGGAATAAATGAAAATAGTGGGGAGGTGCAGGAGCACTTGGGGTGGTGGAGGGAGCAACACCCATACAATTAGAGTTGTCAAAACGGATAATCCGGCCTGACCTGGCCCAGCCCATCAAGGATTGGTCACTTAGTGAGTTAATCAAATCCGACTCATTTATTAGCGAGCCGAAAAAAATTGGAACCCGATAACCTATAACGTGTTGGTGGGTTATACAGGTTGACTTACTAGCTCACTTAATTACAAGTGTTTTTAAAATAAAAAATATATATTTTTTAAAAAAATTCAAATCTAAATAAATTTCACTATAAAATGATGTTAAACTCTAAAGACAATTCAAAATAAAAGAAAAGTACCATACAATCCTAGTGTAATCTAAAAAAAAGGCACAAAAGGTGAATAAATAAGTTTTTAATATTGATAATTTTTGTATCACTTATCCATTTATAAGATTAGAGTTTTGAATGGATAAATCCATAATATTTGTCCCTCTTGAAATATATTTTTCTTTATCGACATCTACAATGTAATAAAAAAATGTTAACTAATAATATTGAAACACAAAATAATAAATAATTAAATTAAATTAGGTAGGTTGGTGAGCCAACTTGGCTCACCACGGGTTCAACCTAGGTGAGTCGGGTTTTAAGTGAGCTAGGTTGAAAACTAACTCGTATAAAAAATTACATTTTTTTCAAAATCAATCCGGCCCGAACTTGTGGTGGGTCGGGTTGGCCTGCGGGTTACAACTCTTTTTGAAAGCACTATATAGAATTGGAACTTTCAAAAATTTTATGAGGATATCAGAACTAGTAAGGAAATTTAAAAAGAGTAAACTTATAAACCCTGTATCTTATAAGAAAGAAAAGTGGAAAGAAACAAAAATAAGAGAAAAAAGGAGAATGAGAGAAGTGTCTATTTGGAAGAGTAAATGAGGATCTATTTATAGACCGTATGAAGACCTTAAATATTGGAAGAAGCTGCCCACGAAGGTTTCACTAACTCCGACCCATGTAGTGGAAGAAGAATTAACAAAGGAGAGAGCAACATTAAAAAAGAAACATGTTTTGCGATACTCACAGACACGGGTTTTATAACAATCCCCATATATTGCAAAAGACGAGAAATTAAAATTGAAAGAAAGAAAGAAGAAATTTTATTAGATTTTATGAGATGTAATGCCTCAGAGCTGGTATAACAAGCTATATGAATCAATCCTAGATCAAGAAACTTAACACACATTATAGTTGGTATAGCAAACTATATGAACCAAACATACTAGACGTGTGTTAGAGATTTATCAATAACAATACATCTCCACAATCCTTACTTTTATTGTTGTGTTGCACTTACTAGGCCATGCACATGTCCAATATTAATGAATGCTCTAGAGATCATTCCAAGATATCATGCAAGCGATCCCACTTGAGACTTATATAGGTGATTTCATCAAGTGCATGTTGTAAATCATGCACCACTTGTAAGGGATATGAAGATCATTAAAACCTTTCTTTAAATTAAAATTATTTCACCACTACATAGAATTTCAATTACAATGTTTAACCTCTTAATAATGCAGTCTCTAGTACTTTCACACACAATAGGAATGGACACATTTGATTTAAAATTAATTTAGTGCTATCAGAACTAACAAATGACTTGTTTTTACCCATATGAACCTTATTCATAGGATCTCCAATCACAAAGGTTGAGTTACCATCACTTGTTTGTTTGCGAGTGGCTTAAGTCTCATTCCCCTCGATGTTTCTAAGATCACATTTCTTAGTATCTGCTAGCTTTCATTCCGACTGCACAAAATCAATGGAAATAATTTCACTCTTTAGCAACTGTTTAACTAAATTCTGTCTCAATTGTATATGTTTGTTCTTTCTATAGTTATTCTTGTTTTTAGCTATAATTATTGCTGGTTGGCAATAACAGTGTATTGACACCAATGTGGTTGGTTTCATTCCTAATGGATGTTTGCTAATAAGTTTTTCAACCACTCAGTCCAATTACGAGCCATCTCAAGAGCAACAAACTCAAATTCCATTGTTGATCTTGCAATGATTGTTTGTCTGGTTGATCTCCATGTAATCACACTAGTCGTAAGTGTGAATATATAGCCACTAGTGGGTTTTGTCAAATTTGAATCTGAGATCTAGTTAGCATCATTTTACCCTTCTAATAAAGTGGGAAATCCACTATATTCAATGACATAATCCATTGAACCTTTTAAGTATCTCATAAGCCTTGCAAGTGTATCATAATGTTCCTAATTTGGACATTAAGTATATTTACTCAGTCTACCTACTACATAAGCAATATCGGGTCTAGAAAAGCTCATCAAATGCAATAAGATCTCAATTATCTAAGCATACTAAGGTTGAGATATAAATTCTCCTATATTTTTCATTAATTTAGAGTTAGCATCATATGGGGTACTCACTAATTTGAAGTCATAATACCCAAACTTCTTAAGAAGTTGCTCAATGTATTGTTCTTAGGATAATAATATGATATTTCGTTTCCTTATGACTCTAACACCTAAGATTACATTGGCTTAAACCACGTCTTTCATTTCAATGTTTGATCCTAAAAACAATTTTGTTCTAGCGACAAGCTCATTGCATGCACCAAAAACTAACATTTCATCTACATACAAGCATATAATGACACAATCACAATTTTCAGATTTAGAATACACACATTTATCGCATCATTAGGTGAAAAACCATCATATAGCAATACATTATCAAGTTTTTCATGTCATTGTTTTGTTGCTTGTTTAAACCCATACAAAGATTTTAAGAGTTTGCATACTTTATTCTCTTGACCAAGTACAACACACCCTTCAAGTTGAATCATATAAATTTTCTCCTCCAAATCACCATTCAAAAAGGTAGTTTTAATATCCTTTTGGGTTATTACTAGCTTATGGATAGCTACTAAGGCTAACAACACTCGAATGGATGAAATCCTAATCACAAGGGCAAAGGTATCAAAATAATCTATGTTATTTTGAGTGAAGCCTTTAGCTACTAACCTGGCCTTATACTTCTCTATAGATCCATCAAGGTGATTCATTTTCTTAAAGATCCACTTATAACCAATGGGTTTTGCTCCTTTAGGCAAAGCTAATGAGGTCCAAGTATTATTTTTCTGAATTGATTTAATTTTAGCCCTAATGGTTTTATCCCATTGTTTTGCATCAAAAGCACTAAAAACTTTTACATAGTTACTTAAATCATTATCAATTAAATAAGTACATAAATCATTACCAAAGAAATTTGCCTTCCTCTATGTTTTACTTTTTCTTAAATTCTCACACAAGAGATCACTATTATTATTATTATCAGTAAGGTCAGATGTCTCACTAACCTTTAAGAGAAACACATGTTAAAAAACGTAGCGTTTTTCGTCTCCACTATAAAATTACTCTCAAGTATATCACTTTTAAGACCTAGAAACCTATAGGTAGCACTATGTTCAATATAGCTTATGAACATGCAATCAGAGGTTTTAGAGCCTATTTTCCTTTTCTTAGGATAGGTAATATCATCTTAGCTAGGCACCCCCACACTTTTTGATATTTAACGTTAGGTTGATAACCTCTCCACAACTCATAAAGAGTTTTACCAGTTTTCTTATGAGGTATTCTATTTTGTAAAAAACATGCAGTAATTCTTTCTAAAGGTTATTAGGTGCAGTAGAACTAATAAGCATGACATTGATCATTTTCTTAAGAGTTCTACTCTTTTTCTTGGTTACTCCATTAGACAGAGGTGCATATGGTGGGGGTTATTTTATGGATAATACCTTCTCTAACACAAAATTCATTAAAAAATACATATTCACCACCTCTATCTCATCTAATCATCTTAATTTTCTTATTTAGTTCATTTTCTAATTTTGCTTTATAAGTTTAAAACACATCAAAAGCTTCATCTTTATGTTTGGTTAAGTATACTTTGTTGTATCTAAAATAATTATCTATAAAGGTTACCAAATAAGTTTTACCGCCTCTAGACATGGTTTGTTTTAGATCAGCTAGATTAGTATGAATTAACCTTAATAATTCAGTTTGACAATCTACAAGATAACATGTTTTCTTTGTTATTTTACATTCTACACATATATGACATTTACTACTTTGGTTATCATGCATATTAGTTAATCATATATAACGGTTGTAATTTCATAACATATGAGGAATTCAAATGTCCTAATCTAGCATGCCACATATCATACGAATCAATAATATAAGCAGAAGAATAAGATTTATTCATATTTTCATAAATGTTGAGTACAATATCCCTTGTAGTAGCACACTTTTTCTGCTGGTATCTTCAATAATCATGTGTGTGATGAGCTCTGGAAGTGACATCTTCATGTGTCTGTGTTTCAGTAGTTGTTTGTAGTCAATCCAGGATGGTGGCAATTTCTCGATCAGAAGTTCTGAAACACATTCATCTAGTAGAAGAATGTTCTCCGCTTTGATATCTTCGAGCAGCTTGTGTTACTCATTAATTTGAGACCTTATATTCTTATCTTCTTAGCTTCAATAATTTCCAATCGATAGTAGTTTCCAATGATGAACCTTTGTTTGACGACATTTTCAGCAGTGTATTTGAGAATCAATAAATCCCAAATGTCTTTTGCTTTTGTATAGGAACAATAAAAAAATCATTATAAAGTGTACTAAGTAAAGTATGTCGACATAACTGGTTTGTATGAATCAAATCTTTAACTTGTTTTGTAATTGAAGGAAGATTAGAGTTGGATTTTGAAGATGAAAGAGAAAAAACAACTTGATACATGTCTAAAAAGGTAGACACATGTTCTTGCCAACATCGAAAATTCTAACTAGAGAAAACTTCAATTTTTGACACATCCGTGAAAGGTTTTACAAAGACCATTTGAGTTCTGAAAACAATGTTTTGATTCTCCAGATTTGGTTCTTGTTGTCAGCCATAAGTCCTTAAGATTGTTGTAAAAAATGTTGACAACATATCACAAACAAAATTTCTTAAGGTGTATAAATCCACTATTCTTAAGGACTTATCTCCTGTATATTGTGCAAGGCCTCAAGAATACAACAAGAACTTCTTAGAAATTTCTAAAGATAACAAAACTAGCAAGGAACTCTAAAAAAGATAAAATAATAAATCTAGGATCTTATAAGAAAGAAAAGAGGAAAGGAAGAAAATAAGAAAATAAAGGAGAATTAGAGAAGTGTCTATTTGGAAAAGTAAATGAGAGTTTATTTATAGACCCTATGAAGGCCTTAAATTATGGAAGAAACTGTCCTTCACTAACTCCAGACCTATCTTACGAGAAAAGACTTGACTAAGAAGAAAACAATATTAAAAGTAATATCTTTTATGATACACGCAAACACAAGTTTTAAAACACCTATGTCACTAGAGCAAATTTAAAGTTATATTTTAAATTTAATTTAATCTCACAAAATTAATTTATAAAAAGAGTTTGAATTCATTTAAATATTAATGAGTTGTGTGATAATTCTAACAATGTTAAGATAGACTCAAGTTCATAACTTTAATAATAATAAATTTAAAAATAATCTTTAAATTTAATGTAATTTTACAAAACTAATGAAATTTACTTTTTAATTATATATTATAAACTTATCTTAGATTTAATTGATTTTATTTCTAGTACAAACTTTACCGTACAGCGTTTTGTCTTTTGGTGAAAGTGCTTCACATTGCTTGCATCAGCAAACACCCGTTTCGATCCGTTCACTCTCAGCCACATACTAGTCTTCTAGAATGGCTGAGACATATGGTTATGCCTTTAACCATTTACTTTTGTCATGATTGAAGTTGTACTCCAAGTAAAAACTAATTTTCATATCTTATGAAAAACTTAATTCACATCAGTTCAAAGTAAAAAACTTGTGGCAGTGGTTTATTCATTTTAGTTTCTAGACCATTTCTCATATAATTTCTTTATTTTTAGTTGAGATGATTTTTATTATTTTTCTTTTTGCTATTTTATTCACTGTAATATCACTCAGATGCTTCACAGCTAGTCATATATACTATTCACAGCTAGTCATATACACATTTCTCTTTCTAGTTTTGATTATACTAATTTCCAATATATGATATTTTACATCTTTTTTGAAAATTAGTTTAGGCCCAAATCAAATATATACCTATTGTTATTTTCATTGCTAACCCCTTCACGCTTAAATATTTTTTTTTTTTGTAGATAATGAAATCCCTTTTCAAGCTATTAATTAAGAATGAAACCAATTTGTGTCAATTACCTGTACGTTTTCTTTCTAATACTTAAAAAAAATGGCTTTTTAACATATGTAATTTATACATTATGGTTTCTTATAGCACATTTATATAAGATACACTTAAAAATAAAATTATTTAAATATGTACTAACTTTTATAATTAATTTTTATATATTTTAAATATTTATATCCCTTACCTTTAAAACATATATACTGTAATAAAGTCTACAGAATAACTTATGAATATATTAAAAAAAGACAACATGTAAAACTTTATTAAACATATAAACTTAATATGTAGATAGGACAAACTCTTATTTTATTATAATCTCATAGAGCTTATTTCCATAAACATTTTTGTAAACACTTTTAACACAAACAAAAATAAAAATAAATTTATATTTCAGTTACAATTTACTTATCACATGTTAATTAAATTTTATACAAGCTAATATGACAGAGCTTTTATAAATTAGATTATACATAAACTATTTTTAATTGATTTTTTTTCTAAAAGTATTTATGAAGAAATTAATATATAATCATATAGTTTTGTCAATAATCTTGAATTTTAAACAAGTAGTTGAGCTAAGTATTTAGAGGAAAGAAAAATTCAGTGTCTTTATTGTTAACTAGAAAGTTGTGTTCCTAGTCCAAAAGATACTAAAAAAAGTTAATAAATTGGTTTGAACATGGTTACCAAAGTAGTTATTATACATTGCTCCTACTGAATTTTCGCAATATTTTCTTTTCCTCTTTATCTTTTTTCTTTTTACCTTTTTTTTTTTGCTAAAATCCATATCTATCCTGATCAAAGAGAAAAGGCGTGGAGCACGATTAACGGCTAAAATTAGCGCCGCCTTAGGTTTAGGTCAAGTCTTCAAAGCAATATTTGTTTTCATATAAAATATTTTTATACAAATTATTTTACAAATGTAAAGTCTCAATATTTATATTAAATATTACTTTAATAAAAGAATATTCCGTTAGAGACTTATTTTCAAATCATTAATATAACTTTTTCGTTAGTCTATTTAAAGTGAAAGTTGATATAGACTTTAATATATTTTCAATCTCTCAAATATAAATAAGATTTCTTATTTACTTCCAACTTTAAAATTTTTTATGTAAAAAAAATGTTTCAATATTTTTTTTTATGTATAATGAATTATAAATTATTTATATCGCAAATATTTTGAATTTACATTTTACCGTCAAATATATCAGATCCTTTTTTTTTTTTAGTTTTTCTTTTGATGATTTTAGGCCGAAAGCTTTTGGAGGAAACAAAAGTAAAAGATACTTTTTTTTTTATCAAATTACATGAATTAAAAATATTATTTTTTTTTAAAAAAATAAGACTATACTAAATTAGAAAGAATAAAAATATCTTAAAAACATCTGTAAATTATATAAAAGATTTTTCTCATTTTCACATTTTTACATTCTCAACTGTTACTTTCATTTACAAATATGCATGTTCCTTCGCTTTTAAGAAAATGTCATTTTTTTCCCTAGTTTCTGCTTGTCTGGTATATATTTAGTTTCTCTTACTTTCCAATTTTAATTGTATCATGAACAATTCTTTATTAATTGTTTTATTTCCAGTGAACAGTAGTGTATATTTGTTCATTAAATGGGTGCCAATAATTTCAAAATTAAATATTAGAATTATTAACTGTAACGTTAAGCTTAAAATTTGACATGTCAAACAGTAATAATGTTAAGTTCAATTACAGATATTATATTCGTTACCTTTAAATACGTACTTAGTCATTAAATTGGTTCCTGAATAAGCTTTTGTTCTGACATAGAGACTGATTAATTTAATTATATATATAAAACAAAAGCAACTTAATTTATTCATGGTTTCTTTTATTGAGTGACTGGTTATACATGAAGTAGTTTGACTATTCACCAAGTGTTGTTGATTGTCTACATAGACATATATATAAATGCACTACTTGGGGAAGATTAGAACACTCATGTCTTCATATTTTTCTCTATTTTCTTCTTCAATCTGAAAGAAACTTGATTTCAGGTTGTGTAAAGATGAAGAACCTAGTGCAAGACTTAAAGCCTGTGGTGCTGATGGTATTGGTTCAAATTACATATTCTTCTGTTAATGTGCTGTATAAGCTGGCCATAAATGATGGAATGAGCATTAGGGTAGTCACTGCCTACCGTCTTATTTTTGCAGTAGTTTTCACTTTTTCTCTTGCTCTTATTTTCGAAAGGTTCGTTCTCAACCCTCATACTTCTTTTCTTCTTTTTAACCACTTCAATTACAAGAACAACATCATTCCATTTTCTTACTTTCTTTTCTCACATTTTTAAAACAGAAAGAGCAGACCAAAGTTGACATGGAGGGTGCTTTTCATGTCATTTTTCAGTGGCTTATTTGGGTATGTATGTATATATATATATGTATCTATATGTATGCATGTATGTATATGGCTCGTTTAAACTTTCTGTTCACACCCCTTTGCTTTACATTTTTTTAGACATGCATGTATATTGCTAAATTGCATAGTAATATAAAGAGAATATCCATATATTTATGTGTTTGTGATTGTGAAACAAATATACACAGTGCAAGTTTATTGCATAATCTATTCCTGGAGGCCTTGGATTTGGTGTCTGCAACATTCGCTACAGCAATTTATAATCTTGTTCCTGCAGTCACTTTTATTTTGGCAATCTCGTGCGGGTACGTAATCACCAGTTATAACCATTATATGTTTTTTTTTTCTATATTTATTTGAATGTGTTATCAGTAATAGAAGAATTTATAGACCATGTATTAAGGGAGAGAGACAGTGGATAGCATATATAGATTCTATGGCATCATTGCAAACATTGCAATCAGAATACATGATGAGTTTGGTGACTTAAATCTGGTTCACTAACTCCAAAAGTGTTTTTACGTGACTTCTAATAATTGATAAACCTTTATTTTTTAGTTCCAGTGGAGGACGCACATAACTTGTATATAAACTTCTTGAGTGTCAACTTCAAACACACCACGTGGTAGTAATTCAAAGTTTACTTATATCTTTATTTACACCTATACTAACAACCATATATATATATATATATATATGGAATAAAATCAGACCTGTGTCATACACACACCATGAACTGAATATAAAAAACTAAAAGGATCGTCAATTAACATAAACTACTTATTTCATTCTTATTGATGTCCTTTTCACTTTTAGTTCATAACTATTGGATAAAGTTAAATATAGTTTTACCCAATTTTTCCTTTACAAGAAAAAGTAAATTTATTCAGTCAAAGATAATCATAAAAAATATGTTAGTATAGGTGAAAATTACAGAAAATGTACCGATAGTAAAAGGTCCATTGATCAAATATTTGTTTATAAATTTTCCTGATGAATTTTAAAAAAAAATATTACTAACCGATTTACATATTTTATGATCAAAGCCTAAAACAAAAATTTTACCGTTCATTTTATCAGTGAAATTTATTAACAAAAATATATTTTTTCTAATTAATATTATAAATTATAAATAAATTTTAATAAAATATATATTGACAAATATATATATATATATATATATATATATATATATATATATATATAGATTTTATTAATGAATCCATTATCAATTAAATAATTTGTCAATAATTAAAATTTTAAAATCCATCTTATCAAAATATTTTAATTTATCAATGAATTTTCTTTAATTGTAAAGGTTTATGCACCGTTAAAAGGTGTATATGTTTAGAGTTCACCGTTGAGAAAATGCTCACTATGTTAATTACATTACTTATGTTTGATGGATGTGTGTGGGATTGAATTTTACAATTAATTTTTTTAGAGGAAATAAATTCAAAGTAAAGAAAATTATAAAGAGAAACTAAGTAACTTAATATAGTATGGATTTAACATTGTTGAGCTTGCTTTGTTGGATTATTTTGTTTTTTTTGAATTTTGGTAGCATGGAAAAGTTGAATATGAGAAGCACAGCAGGGAAGGCCAAGGTGGTGGGAACGATTATAGGAATTGGAGGGTCAATGTTTCTGACATTTTTCAAAGGGCAAGAAATTGATGTTAAGAGTTTCCACACTGATCTTCTGCATAAAAATAACCATGTTTTAACTCTGCATAATACTGACTCTAGCCATAGATTTCTGGGTGCTTTGTGTGGTTTTGGAAGCTGCTTCAGTTTTGCATTATGGCTCATCATTCAGGTACATATATAATCTTCCTATTTTTCCATATATATTTGAGAATTGTGCAGTTTAATTTCATATTTTGTTGGAACAGTCTAAGATAAACAAAGAATACCCCAGTCATCACTCAAGTACTGCGTTGATGTCCTTAATGGCTGCAATACAAGCCACAGCCTTTGCCCTTTATGTTGAAAAGGACTGGAACCAGTGGAAGTTGTCTTCTAGAATTAGGATTCTAACCGTGGTTTATACGGTAACATCTTATGCTATATGGCACTAGATTTTCGGACAACGAACTAGATAAGAACAATGATTACTATTTTTGAATGAAAATGTTTTGTAGGGAATCGTGGCCTCTGGATTAGTGGTAATCGCCATTGCATGGTGTGTAAAAATGAGAGGTCCGATGTTTGTATCTGTTTTCAACCCTCTGATGCTCGTGCTTGTGGCTGTGGCTGATTGCTTGATGTTAGGTCAAAACTTATATGTAGGAAGGTATAAGTCAAGCTCTTGTTCAATTAAATACTAAATATATCAAACTTTAATATTGAAACATGAATTAATTTTAATTTTATATTTAAATTTATAGATTAAAAACATATTTAATCTAAAAAATATAATTTAGTAATTGGTTAACAAATAATATAAATCAATTAATTAAAAGTAATAAACTTCTTTTTCTTAAAAACAATCTCTCCTTCTTATGAAAAGTGTTGTTTATCCCTTCATTCTTTTGACTGATTCACATTATCCTTTGTTTCTTTCATAGTTTATCCATGGTTGCATTAAAAAGTTTTTCCTTTAAAAGTTCATGTAAGACTAATGAATGACATGAACTTTTTTTGTGCATAATGTTAGTGTGATTGGAGGCGTGCTGATTGTATGTGGCTTGTACATGTTTCTATGGGGTAAAAGCAAAGAAGTGAAAAAGTTGAATAAGACAGTCTCGTCAGAAATCACCCAGAAACATGAAGCAACCGAAGTAGTTGTCATGTCCACCACAACAAATAATGAGAATAGTGACTGCATTACCAGTACCAAACCCAATTGCAAAAGTAACATAGTTGTCAATGTTTCTTGATTATTCATGGAAAATGGACACAATCACACGACATTGAAAATTACCAAACAGAGTTCCAACTTAAAGCTCTTCCTTTACTCGTCATGTATGCTGACAATAATATATGTGTGTATTTCTAAGTGATTGTTCACTTTGAATATTAATTATCACAACTCATACATAAAGTCAATTGCTAAAGTTTTCCACAAATTTAATGTTTAAAAGCACCTTGACATTAGAGTTTCAATTAACTCACTAATTAATTTTGTAGTTTATATCCGTCTCAATAAATCTTTCAAATTTTCTTATATGATCCTTCTTTTAAAATATATATATATATATATATATATATATATATATAGAGAGAGAGAGAGAGATAGATTACACGTATGTATATGTATGTATCTTTCTCATATTTTTCATCCATACTCATTTCTTTCATCTATGTCTTGACCAAACACATAAAAGACAAACACAATCACTTTCATAAAAAGAATGTACTTAGAATCAAAGACTTAAAGTTGTTAAAAAGAGCATTAGTAGGAAAATGGAAGTTATATATCGTGAAGAAAAAAACAAATTCATATAGTCATGGAAAATCTTAAAGAGAGAGAATGAGTTGATCAATGGTGCTGGAGGACACTAGGAAAACAACTAGAGAAAGACAAAGGAGAAGTTGGTTTAATGAAAGGATAAAGCTTAATTAATTATTTGATATCTATATTAAGTCTATCATTAATTTTTGTTTCTATATTATTTTATACAATTGAGTCTTTTTTACTTTTAAATAGAGTCAATTTTTTTATATAATATCGAATAATAGCATAGCAAAACCAGTCAAACAGGTGAATATTTGTTTGCTGAGGTGGAAATTTGTTTCTTTCCTAGAGGGTTTGGGTTGTGGATTCAGTGACCCAAATTCATACTCAGTGCTTGCACAGGAATTTTCCGAGGGTTATTTCCTCCACCACCAAGCGCCATGCTTCCTACATCTCCTCATTTCTTTTTTATCCTTTAATAATATTTAATTTTTGTTTTTATTGTTTTATCCAACACCCAATACTTTCATTAATGGTCCTACCACTATGCCAATGCACCTCCCCAATAGTCCACTACTTTAATTTTTGTTTGTTGAAAAGTGGTGTAATGTGAGGTTACTGTGGTGTGTTTGGTTGGAGATAACATTGGTTCGTTGTGGTGCAAGAAGGTGGTCCAGTGAGTGATTAGAGGAAGTGGTGATGGAAGAAGAAGAAGATGCAGTGGTAAGAGAGCTTCGTCTAGTGGTGGTGCACTAGTAAAAATTATGCTTTTTAACTCGTCCAATAGACTTCGGTTTAACGAAAACCGAAGTCTATGAGAGAGCGGTGGCAATTTTGTAGTTTTGATGAATTTATATGCCTCGGTTTAGTAAGGACCGAAGCATATAAACTGTGTTTTGGGATATTAACTCGGTTAAAGGTAGAACCAAGATTGTATTTTGGCGTATTGACTCGGTTGAAGGTAGAACCGAGGCCTATTACCTCGGTCAAATCAGTCACACCACACCTGACCTACTCTCATCTTCGCTTTTTCATTTTACACGAAACGGTTCTTTCCTCTGGCACTCTCATCTCCCCTCTCGTTCTTTCCTCTAACACTCTCATCTCCCCTCTCGTTCTTTCCTCTGGCACTCTCATCTCCCCTTTTTCATTTTCATCTGGCAGAAACAGAGAGGGCGCGATCTCTCTTCTCCTCTCCCACTTGACAACCACGGTGCGAGGACGAGACGCGATGGTGGCCGGCGTCGAAAGCGGAGGGGAGGCGCGATGGTGGACACGAGTACCGCAGCGGCGGTGATGGGAGGCTTGCCGATCTAAGGCGTTTGGCGAGGTCAGGCGAGGTCGCGGCGAGGGCGTCCTACAGCAGTGGCGTTGGCGAGCAACGAAGAGGTGGCGGCGAGGCGTCCTGCAGCGGTGGCGAGCAACCTCCGGCGAGCAACCTCCCTTCTTCCCCAAATCTTTTCTTCTTCCCTAAATGCTCATTGTATCAAAATCCATACTTTTTTTTCTCTGTTGTTTTGGAAGCAATTTTGTTAAGGTTGGTGTAGTTGATTTTTTTGTGTTATTCTGATATTTGGTTCTATGTTCTGAGATTTGGTTCTGTGAAAGGGAAAAAAATTCAATAACCCTTTGCTATTCTGATACTTGGTTCTGTATATTTTCTGAGATTTGGTTCTGTGAAAAGGGAAAAAAATTCAATAACCCTTTGCTTGTTTGGACTGTGCAACGAAGAGGTAGAAGTAGATTGTTTTGAAAAAAAAAACACGCAATTGCCTCGGTTATCTAAGAACCGAGCATCATCCTGTCTCTTTTTAACCCGGTTGGTTCAGAAACCGAGGCATAAAGCCACCCTCTTTTACATTGTCCGAATATGACTCGGTTGTAGAACCGAATCCTATAAACAAAACTAACCGATGCCATTTCCTTATCCTGTACTAGTGGTGGTTGAAGGTGGTCCGCCAACTTCACAGGTTTTTATTAAATGGATGTGGGTATGCGCTGGAGTATTAAACGGATGTCAAAACTAGCTCATATGAATCTTGATGGTCTGGCTAGTTTTTAGTGGTTAAGGAAGAATGATTATTTTTCAAATAAGTAAAAGACAAAAGCAAGAACAACATAATAATGATTAGAAAATGGGAGGGAAACTCACGGGTGGGCGTTTAGGAGGTGGCGGTGGGCGTGTTGGTCGTGGTCGTTGCGACGGTGGAACGCTGGATTCATCTGGGTCTTCGGGATAACCAGCCATTTTCTTGGATCCTAAGTGTTAAAAAAGTAATAGATAACACACTTTCTTGTTGCATAATTTATCCAAATTCATTCAGTTTACAAGAACACCCTTTCAGTGATCACACACACAAACAAAATTAAAAGAACAGTGAACTAATGAATAAAGGCAAAAAAGGTTGATGAATATCGAAAATAGATAACTATGAAAAGAAGCAAATGGTGCGCAACGAAATCAAAGATAGTAAGAAAGAAGAAGCTTAGACGTAGACGAGAGGAGTTGAATTGTATTTAAAGATGAACAAACAAATCAAGAATGAAAGTGCTTCGGTTAAGCTCTTGGACGCACCACCGCAGTAGGAACACAACCAAGACACGAAATGGAGAAGAAAAAAAATTAAAAAGTGAAACCGGATGTGAAGAATAGGTTGGGAAAAACGAATATGGAGAGAAAGAGAGAAAGTCAGAGTTTGGGGGGTGTGAGGCTGCGTAGCCATGAGATTGAAAATGAGAGGTAGAAATTAGGGTTTTCATTAGAAAAAGTAAAAAAGTAAAAGGTTAAAATAAAAGGGTAGTTTTGTAATTAAATTTTTTTGGAGAGGTGCAGGGAGCACTCGGGGTGGTGGAGGGAGTAACTTTCGAATTTTTCACTTGTAATTGGGCCTCCAGGTCCATGTTGCCACTCTCAAAACAACCCATTTCGATTCCAACTTACGCCAATGTGCTTAAACATTTTAACTAAACACGAGGCAGTGACGTTGCATCGTGGAAGTAACAAACGAGTCTGAAATTAAGCCACTTGTTCTTGATTTGTAAGGTTGTGTGGTATATGTATGACAAGTGGTTAGGGGTGTACACCGCACATCACAATGTACATATCAAAGAAGCATTTTCCAACAATTTAGGGTATCAGATTGGAACAACAAGAAGATAAATGAATATGCATGTTAACGGTAGTTGTATATGGTATATATGGAAACAAAGGAGTTATAACATACATAAAAGATGTGTTTACATTAGTTTAGGTAAAAGTATGAGTTTGGATAACAAAAAAATTCCCAAGAGTCATATTCCCATTTGTGCTTTGAATAATATTAGTATTCTGACCTAAGCACGAGTTTACACTAGTGTGACGTCTAGCATTCAACACCAGTACTGAAAAAAAGCCAATATTAAATTGACTAATGATATTGCTGTAAATAATTCTACAATTTAGACGTTAGAAATGATAAAGATTTTAACAGATCTTTTCTTTTGTTGTAACAATTTTATTTTTTTCCCTTTATATATATATATATATATATATATATATATATATATATATATATATATATATATATATATATATATATATATATATATATATATATTCCTTGCTTCCGTTGCAACTCAATATACTTTGCTTGAATTCATTCACAATAATACTTTTCTCTAGAGCCCTTTTTCTCTTTCTCAAACACTTACATGGTATCAACAGAAAGAAAGTAATTAGGGTTCTTCGTTTGCCCCTTTCTTCATCTCGTTATCTCTTCTTCTCTAATGGCCACCCCGATTTCAACCTCCGATTATCTTTCTAATCCAACCGATCCTCTGTTTCTTCATCCCGGTTAGAACCCAACCCTCATTCTTGTTAATCCTCCTCTCTCTAATACCAATTTTCAACAATGGAGGCATGATATGCTTGTCGCTCTTGAAACCAAGAACAAAGACAAATTTTTTCTCGGTACCCTTTCTTGCCCTCCCCCTGATGATGCTCTTCATGAAGCCTGAAAGAGATGCAACAAGATGGTGATCTCATGGCTAATGTGTTCCATGACTCTTCCTATCAAACAATCTATAATGTGGATGGATTTTGCGCATGATATTGGGGCCGATCTTCTCCAACGTTTTTCTCATGATGATAAGTTTCGCATTGTTGATCTCCAAGAAGAACTTCAATCTTGTAAACAAGGTGATTCTACTGTCTCTCAATATTATACTCGTCTTCAAATAATTTGGAAAGAACTTTCTTTGTATAAGACCATTCTTCTCTACACCTGCAATTCTCCTTGCAATTGTGGTTTATTGACCAAGATTCAACAAGAGCGTAACGATGATTCTGTCATAAAGTTTCTTCGCGAGTTAAACGATGAATTTTCCCAAGCTCGTTATCAGATTATGCTAATGGAACCTATGCTGCTCTCCCTAAAACTTTTTCTTTGGTCCTTCAACAAAAATGAGAATTTCATAATTCTTCCTCTCAAATTCCACAAGATTCCATGGCCAATCTCAATTTCCAGGACCCTTAGAACAAGACTTCTAATACTTCCTGTGGTGAGTCATTTGGTGGTCGTGGATGAGGACGCACCAGTAAATTTGGTGGTCGTGCCAAATATTGTGATCACTGTTAAAGAACAAATCACACCTCTGACAATTGTTGGATCAAATATGGCCTTCCCCAAGGTTATAAACCCACCATCTAACAAAATTATGCTCCCTCCAATCCCTCTACCAACCTAACTGATGTTGTTTCACACACCTCCAATGACTCCTCTAATGATAAAACCCAAGTTCAGTGCAGTTTTTCTCAGGAACATTATGAAGCTATTCTTGGCTTGTTGAAACAATCTCAACCCTTTACTCCTATCATGGCTAGCTTTAATCAATGCACTCCACAATCATCAGGTTCTTATTCTACACCCAATTTTTCTTCTTGCATTGTAGATAGTGAAGCTACTGATCATATATGTTCTTCCAAATTTCTTTTTAATTCTTTACAGCCTATCACTCCTATTTCCATACGTTTACCAAATCAAAGTTTTGTTACCGCTAAATTCTCAGGGACTGTCACTTTAGGAAATTTGGTTTTGCACAATACTCTATTTTGTTCCCAATTTTTCTGTTCATCTTATTTCTATTTCTAAACTGTTACATTCCAATAATTGTTTTATTATTTTTCATCAAAATAGTTGTCTCTTTGTGCAGATGGATACTTAAGAGATGATTGAAGTAGCTAAAATTCCTTTCCTTATGTTTATAATAATAGCTCAACTGATTCTTGTAATTTGTGGCACATGAAACTTGGTCATCCTTCAAATAAAATTTACGAGACATTAGCTTCTCAATATTCTGACATTTCTTTTCAATCTATATATGCTTGTGCTTTTGCTAAACAAAAACATCTTCAATTTTTTGGTAGCAAAACTAAATCTCCATGTTTCTTTCATCTCATTCATGTTGATATTTGGGGCCCTATTTCTACTATTTCCATTGATGAATATAAATATTTTTTGACCATGGTTGATGATTATAGTCGTTTCACATGAATTCTTCTTTTGAAACACAAATTTGACGTCAAATCTTTACTTCAAAACTTCATTCTTTTAACTGAAAATCATTTCTCTTGTAAACTTAAAATAATAAGATCTAAAAATGGAAAAGAATTTCTTCTTAATGATTTCTAGACTACCAAAGGAATCTTTCATGAAACTACTTGTGTTGCTACTCCCCAACAAAATGACATTGTTGAAAGGAAGCATCAACACATTCTTAATGTTTGTCGATCTCTTATTTTCCAATCCAAAGTTCCAAACATTTTTTGGTCTTATGCTATAAAGCTTGTTATTCATATTATTAATAGATTGCCAACACTTTTTCTTCAAGATAAATCTCCTTATGAAATAGTTTATTCCATCAAACTAGATTTTTCAAATCTGAAAGTTTTTGAATGCTTATCATACTCCAACTCTGTCACTACAGGTCACACAGCTTGATTCCAGAAGTAACAAATGCCTTTTCCTTAGATACAAATCTGGAACCAAAGGTTTTGTGTTGTATGACTTGCATTCACATTCTACTATTGTTTCACGAAATGTCATTTTTCATGAACATATTTTTCCCTATCAAACTTCTTTAACTCCACCTTCGTGTCCTACACATGATGACACTACAAGAAAAAAGTGAATTACATACAGCAAAAATCCGTATATAAGACCTAAAATCCGTATATAATACTTGGTTATATACGGATTACATACGGGCAAAAATCCGTATATAATACCATCGTAGCTAGGTTTATATACGGATAAATCCGTATATAAATTATATACGGAAATTATATACGGATTTATCCGTATATAATTTATATACGGATTTATCCGTATATAAGTTATATACGGATTTATCCATATATAAGTTATATACGGATTTATCCGTATATAAATTACATACGGAAATTATATACGGATTTATCCGTCTATAAGTTATATACGGATAAATCCGTATATAATTTTCGTATATAATTTTTGTATATAATTTCTGTATATAATTTCCGTCTATAATTTCCGTATATAACTTATATATCCGTATATAATGGTTTAAGCAGACACTACTACAGAATTGATCATAGATAGCGCTCAATAGATAGCGCTTTTTTAAATAAGCGCTATCTATTAATGCACGGAACAATAGATAGCGCTTATTTAAAAAAACGCTATCTAAACCTATGACCATAGATAGCGCTTTTAAAAAAAAAACACTCTCTATAAATAATTAATATTATCTTTTTTATTCATAATTTAAAATAAGCTAAAAGATAGCGTTTGTTTTAAAAAACGCGGTCTATTTCAACACAATAGATAGCGTTATTTGAAACAGCTGCGTGCTCTTTTACATTTCTCTTTGGGAGCTTCTTTCAAATTTTCCCTCGTTTTCTAAATTTTCAGTTTCGCTTCGTTTAGATTCATCAAACCCATTCCCTCAAATTTGACTTCGTATTTGCCCCCAAATTTCAGTTCGTATTTGCCCCCAAATTTTAAAAAACCTATCACAATATCTCCTAAATCACATTTTCGCGTTCCCTCTACAACCACATTTTCCCTCTTCACAATTCTAATTTCTCTTCCCTGCATCGCAATCTCGAATCTCTCCAGAAGCTTCTTCTCACCAAAGCCATCTTCATCGACGAAGACACGTTCTCCAAAGCCTTCCTTACCGCTGACCAAGCCCGCTCCATCAAACTGCTCTAGCAACGAGTTGAGACATTGGAGAGAGAGGTTGACTCTGCCATCACCGCTGCCGCTCGTCCTCGCTCTGAGAAACGACAAGCTGAGGCCGCTCAGAAAGTCGCCGACTTGCACGCATTGGAGAGCTGGAAAGCGTTAAAAAATGAAAGCGCAATGGTGAGACCCACTCACATGGCTTTGGCATTTTCATATTATAAAGCACTCGCTCACTCCATATACAGACATCATCACAGTGACCTTAAACGACACTGTTTCGATCCAAGATGTCAGTCACGTCACGCCAAGATCTTCTCTTGTTCCACCATGCCAAACCCTAGGCTCCACCAAGCAATGCGGGATTTATCGGGAGAGGGTTAGCGTAAAGGTGCCAAACGAAGAAAATGCTTATTTTCGTTTTCGTCGTTGTTGTCACCTTCATCTCCCTCTAGGAGTTTTGCTAGTGCCACGACCACGTTTACACGTTCACCACGACCACCTCTAGGAGTTTTTATTTAAATTGATTAATAATTTCTTTATAATAATTTAGTTATCAGTTTAATGAAGTGACAATGACTTAAGGTTTGAATTTTGAATGAGATTGGCCATGTTTAGAAAGAAGAAATTACTATTTAGATGTGAATAATGTTTGAGTTTGATCATTCTTTGTTAATGATTTCGGTGATGTTACGAATTTTTGTCAGTAATGTGTTTTGGAGATTGGTTTCTGGTTTTCTTTAACCTTTTCTTTTTCTTCTGGAGATTCATACGACAATTGAAATAGGACATCGGGAGTGAAGTTCATGGTGGCGCTTGATACCGGAAGTGACCTGTTCTGGGTACCCTGTGATTGCACAAGATGTGTTGCTACTGATAGCCCAACCTTTGCTTCGGTACGTTTTATTTTCCTTTTTTTTGTGACCGAAATGAAGTTGTTCCTATAGTATATTGTAGTTGATTATAGGGTTTTTCTCTAATTGTCTTTTTAAGGGCATGTTGCAACCAGGACACTTCTTTAAACATTGCATTGAATAAATGATTTTATTATTAGAAGAAATGTATCTAGTTAGATGTGTGTGTGGTGTAGTGGGGTTTTGGTTGATCTATTTTTCATATCGAGTGTTTTGTTGCTTTATTTGTTTTATTTGATAAAGATTTTATTTGAGTGCCTTGTGTTTACGGTGGGTTGAAATGTTGATTGAAAACTAGAATGTCATTACACATTGGGTGATTGTATGTTTTATTGAAATGTAGTGTAAATGTGAGTGGTTTGAGTCGCACTTGATGAATTATGTAATTTATGTTAAATTCCATCAAGTTTGGTGTTGATGAAATGGTAAGTAGTTTGTGTTTGGGTTCTAGAAATTTTCATTATATGCTCTGTTTGGCCTGTTCATAAACTGATTTGGGAAAAAGGTATAGTGACGTTGAATCTATCAAGTGAAAGAGAGAGAGTGGGGGAAGTGGTTCTGTGATCTTGTTGGAAGTTTAGACGTCTTAGAACTTACTAGAATTTAAGTGCAATGCTTATTAATGGGTTTGAGTCTTTTTTTTCTTATTTCCTAGATGTTTCACGTGACTATATCTTTGGTTGTTTAAGTGCAGCCAGCATATGATGCCTTTATGTTTTCCTTCGGAGGAGTTATCTGTTTGGACTAAAGTATGGTTGAAAACTAGTAATAGGTTGGCGGAAAGTGGTTACAAGTCTAATTCATAGTATGTTGATTTAAAATGAATAATCTTATTATCCGATACATGCTTAATTGAACTAGATTAGGTTGTCTTAATTTATTAAATCTAAGAATAACAGTAATCATCTTATCTTCAATCTGTTTAATAACCATAACCTCAATGTGTTTTGATATGTGTTAACTGATTTAGATTTCATAAGTTAAGTAATGGGTTAATGAATTAGGTGCATTATTTTAAAAAGTTCAGACTGTATCTCCTGGTGCATGGGGAATACAATATTTTAGTACAAAATTGGTCACAATATCTCTGCATCTTTACTATGACCGTGCATATAGGCCATGCTTCGTAGTACTGCAGATCCTTTATGTTTTTCCCTTGAATCTTTATACCAAATCATACAACTAGCCTCGAGGTGCATCATTGTTCCACTTCAACTTTTCGCTTTTTCTTTTCTTTAAAACAAAAATTCGATGGCAGAAGTGGGACAATCCTCTTCTCTTTGTTTACAATCATCTTCTCTTTGTTTATTCATTACAAGACTTTATTCTGACCAAGGCTTGGTCTTAGTCTAGTTACGGTAATAACTTTGTCCTAGTTCTAGCACCATTTCAATCAATTAAATATCTTCATTTAGTTACGGTAATAACTTTGTCCTTTAACATTTTTATATTTGTAACATACTGAATAATTACTACTGTTATACTAATAAAAGAACAATATAAAATTATTTGTTTTGATGGAGTTAAATACATTAATTAAATTTATTGAATAACTATACAAATTGGAAATTATATGAAAAATTCAATTATTTATAAATATCAATGTTAATTGTGCTTACTTGTATAATTATCCTCGAGTGAAACATTTTTAAGTGCTAGCTTTCTAATATGTGGAAGGTCAAAAACATTCTTACATTCTAGATATGCAAGTTTTGTGTCTTGTCCCCTGCTTTGTTTCTCAATTAAAAACGTTGTATTTGCAAGGATATATGTATAATTGTTACAGTTATTAGTTAATGGAGTTGGACTGAAAATTCACGTGCGGGTATGGTCTTTAATTTAAAAAAAAAATTGAATGTGTAATGATGTTAAATGCTTGATGGATGGATGTGGGGTGCTGTTGTTTAGTTAATTTTAAAGATTTTGGCATACTTTATATGTTATGTTCAAGTATTCCAGTTGTTCATATAGTTGTTGTGCATTCATTTCTAATATGTTCAAAAAACCATTGATTATGTTTAAGTGGTTTAAGGCTTTTTGAGTATTGGTTGTTGATACATACATATATCCATTACCATGGGTAATGTGCTTAACTTTATATTAAACGCTGTTGTATATTGGAATAGAGCTATTTGGATTTTCATGTGTGGGTTAAACTGATTTGGTGTATTGAGTCCAAATACTTATACATTTAATTTAGCAATTGAATGTCACGGTCTTGAATTTGATGCTGATATTTTTCAAAGGTTCTACTTTTGTTGACAGCATTTGTAATGTGATGCTTTCTGATGGGATGCCTTTACACATTGTTACATTTTTTGTCAGGATCAAAATCAATGACAATGATTGTGGATATTACGTGTGTCGATGTATAAAAGAAATTATCACATACTGTGAAGGAGGAACAATTCCAACTGATGTAAGTTATCTTCATTATCATAATTAATTTGTAGTAAAAATTTAATTGACTAATTTTATATTATCTTTTTTGTTGCAGTATTTTCATAATTGCATATATCAACCATATCGTGACAACATATTATTGAAGTTAGGGAAGAATGATGTTTACATGTAATTAGTACATGCTTATAGGTTGTTATGGTGATGTAAATGCTTATAGGTACAAGGATATATATGTTATGGTTGTATATATTGTCTTTTAAAGCAATGTCATGTCATGACACGTAGTTGACACTCAGATTATATTTTGAAATATTATTATATCAATAGTTTTTATTTATATATTGAAGTATTGTATATTCTTTTTGAAACCTTTGTTTTCATCATATTTGTTTTAATACTTTATAGTTTTTTTTGAATAATAGAACTAATAAATAACACAAGTTTGTATATAATAAAACAAATATTTTATATTTTCTTTTAAAAGATAATTTCATATTTTTTAAAATATTTTATTAAAAATTATTTTTTTTTTATAAAATTTAGACCAATAGATAGCGCTTATTTAAAACAGCGCTATCTATTGGTATCAGACAATAGATAGCGTTTATTTAAATAAGCGCTATCTATTGTCTGATACCAATAGATAACGCTTTTTTAAATAAGCGCTATCTATTGTCGGACACCAATAGATAGCGTTTTTTTTAGAAGCGCTATCTATTAATAGATAGCGCTCTCATAGATAGCGCTTTTTAAGCGTTATCTATGATAAAAAAAAGCGCTATCTATGCACTTTTTTGTAGTAGTGAGAGCTAAATATATACTCTGTATATGACAGTTTCCCATACACAATATACAAACAGACCTGGACATTATAGTGAACATTCACAATTGATATAAGCAATCCTAGACATTATACATTGCACATTGACATATAAATCCATAAAGCTTTTCAGATACACTTAATCCATAAAGGAAACATTGTATATGAATACATAAATAATGTTGACATCATTATAAGTGCAAGAATAAACATCAGGTAAGTTCATAAACGGATTGTGATTGTGGTTCTAAATAAGTTCAACAATAATGGAAATAAGTTCTATAAAATGCCTAATAATGCATATAATCATTTCCATCTTCTGGTTGTTCATCTATTGGTTGTTGGTGTGGTGGTTGCTGTTCTGGAGGTTGCTGTTCTGGTTGGACATCATTGGGTACTTCATTTTGAACTTGAGGATTTTGAAGGTTTAAAAAGTCTTGTGCAGCTGCGGCTGCTGAAGGCGGAAGGAATGGCAGGAGGACGCCAATAAAGCCTTCAAACTTTTGAAGCTGCTGACCATATTGTTGTAACTGCGATTTCAGATTAACAATTTCTTCTAAATTTTGTTGTTGAGCAGAAGAAGATGCATGTGTCTGATGGATGTAACTATCGACACAGTCATCTTGGGAAGTGACATTTCCAATGCCATATACGCGTCCCTTGTATTTTCCACCAGCAGCCTCTAACCAACGTCGGTTTCTCAATCTTTCCTCCTCCGCAAGGTCTAGAGGAGAAGATGTTGAGACACCAACAGATGCAGTCTCAGATCTTATTTGAGAAAATTTTGCAACAAATTGTTCCTGTTAAATGAATAAATATTAATATTAAACATGAGGTTTAAAAACCGAAATTTTATAATGTGATACAGTTAGTACAAACTTACATGGGTCCGCCTAGACCTTTCGTCCACAAATTCCCCTGTTGATTGACGAATATGTGTCTACTGAAATATTTCATCAACATGCACAGACCGACCAAGCTCCTGTGAATACAAAAGACTCTTTCAAAGCACCTCTTCCTCTATGACACCTATCGTACAACCATGCACGATTTGGTGGAGAACGATTCATGTTCTGTACATAAATCGATTACAAAACAATTAGCCAATGCTTAATATACGTCTCTATATTATGACACGTACCCTAACAAATGGCTTCCTAAAGAATAACCTAAATTAGCCAATGTTTGATGTGTTTAATTGTTTAGCTAAATAATTTTAATTAAAAAATCAACATTTAGAGAAGTAAATAACCCTCCTAATATGTTACATACAATTGCATAAGCATACATTTGCAAAAGGACAATTATTTGAAGGTTTAGGTCTTACTAGGAGCTTTGGTTGATTGTCAAAATAAGCTTGTTCTATACTGGATTGCAGGTACCGAGTGCAACTACAAAAGAAAGAACATCACATATCAATTTATAATAAAGTAATAGAGGAGCAGTCAACTACAAAATTCTTAAGTCTAGGTAGGCTAAAATGTGCTTAATGAGTCAAAACATGTAAAATGCATGGAATTGGGTAATTCGGGGTTCATACATCATTAAAGAAAGATAATAAAATGGTCAAAACAGTACTGGAATAAGAGAAATGTAAAATCAGTGGTGATACCAAATTTGAGAGCAAACTAGTCAAAACTAGTGTTAACATCAAATGGGTTTTCTCCTAAGTTTAATTCTGATATATTGAAGGTTATATTTGGATGATTTTATGATTATTACATGCTTAATATGATGCTAATTACATGCTAAAATGCAGAATTGGATAGAATGTGTAATGAATAAGAAAGGCCTAATTATATAGACGTATGTGAACCTAGAAAACAACTTAATCGGTCAAATTCTGTAAAATGACTTAAAATTGTTTAAACATGATACCAACATGAATCTAACATTAAACAAAAATGTTTGAATAATAAAATCCCTACTGGAATTAACAAAACAGAAAAAGTCATTGGAAAGTGGATGAACAAGTTTTAAAGTAAGAACACCAAGGTAGTTATGCATATGTTTGCAATTTGGGTCTGAATGTTTAGTAATGCCTAAATGCATGATCTTAATAGCTAACATGTTTAGTATGATCTTTCTAAAATAAAGAATATATCACAAAAATAAAGCAGAATAAAATTTCTAAATTGGCACGTCAAATTAATTAAAATGTAAAAGGTTTTACAGACATCCCTTCCCCTTTCCTGCTTTTTATTTTCTATTATATTTTATAATTCTAATGTGTCCAAAATGAGAGTTAAATTGCTCCAATAAACCAATGAAGTTGCTTCCTAGCTACTTTGCTGCACCATCACTACGGGAGAGAATTATGCATTGTCCAATCAATGCATTAAAAAAATCATCTATACTGTCTTTTCAATGCCAAAAGTATATATATATATATATATATATATATATATATATATATATATATATATACTAACTAATCATTCATCTGATTAACATCATCACAACCAATTCAAGAATCACTCTCTGATATCTTTTTTCTCATACCAATTCTTCCTATGTTACTTTTCCTACATTCTCAACAAGGGATCCACACCTTTCATTCCACTAAAATACTAAGCATATGCTAAAAGCTCCTCGACGTATTTCTCTTTCTTCTTTTCTTTTACTTAACACCTAAAATAATATTATAAAAACACGTAACACTTAATATAATATAATAAATATAATATACTTATATATATACGTATGTTTGATAGCTTTTGTTACGTAATTCTAAGCAACCCTCCCTTTTATTTTAAATTTTCTTTTCTTTCATTTTACAAAAGCCAAAACCCACCTCCCTTATATTTTCTTCTTTCGCTGATGCATACCAAAACCTAATATAACATATTATATTAATATTAAGTTACGTAACTCCCTTTCTCTTATACATATATATCCATACTATAACATATTATAACTCTTAGACATTATTGTTGAGTTGTTATATTATATAGAGGTTGCAGACACAACAATTTTCTTAGTCCTCACATTTTGCAAGAATTCTCATTGTATTCAAATTGAGAAAAAGGTATCTTTTATATAAAACTTTGTATAACTGAATAGCTGTTACAAAACCAACAGAAAAAAAAACAAAAAAAATAAACTATAACTGCTTACGTCAACTATTAGAAAAACAGAAACTAAAAGGGAAATATCTAGTAATAATCCCCGTCAAGTTGGGCAGTGAAGTTCACAAATTCCCAACTTGGTAACAAAAATGTCAAAAGAGGTGTGATGAATAGGTTTAGTGAAAGCGTCAGCAAGCTAGGCTTAGGTAAAAATAAGAAGTAGGTAAATTAAGCCTTGTTGAATTTTGTCGAGAATAACATGGCCAAAGCTCTATATTCAATTGCAGAGGAAGAACAGGAAACAGTAGTCTGCTTCTTTGATTTCCAAGAGATCAATGAAGAGTCAACAAAAACTGAAAAGCCAATGATAGACCTTCTGGTATCCAAATAGCAAGCTCATCTGAATTGGCAAAGGCCGAGAGTCTAAGGTCTGATGAAGCAAAGAAGAATAAGCCATGAGCAGGGGATCCATTGAGGTAATGAAAGATTCTTTGAGCAGCATTGTAATAAGTATCAAGAGGTTTGCATAGAAATTGGCTGAGTTTGTTGTACACATAATCAATATCTTGCTTGATGATGGTGAGATGCAAAAGTTTGCCAACTAACTGCCAGTAACCAGCAGCATTAGATAAAAGTTGTCCATGATTTGCTTGAAGTTTAATAGAAGAATCAGAAGGAGTGTTAGTAGGTTTAGAACCAACCAAACCACTGTCATTGAGAAGTTCAAGACTATATTTTCTCTGATTCATGTGAATTCCAGATTTGGACCTTGCAATTTCAAGACCGAGAAAGTACCTTAAAGATCCTAGGTCTTTGATTTTAAATTTGGTATCTAAGATGTGCTTAAGATGATTAATTTCTGCCATATCATTGCTAATTAAAACAATATCATCCACCTAAACAAATAATGCAGTAAAAGAAGTAGAAGCAGATTTGACAAACAAAGCTTGATCTACAGAACATTATTCGTAAATAAGAGAAAGAAGAGTAGCAGATAAGGTACTATGCCATTGTCAACAAAGGGGAAGTAAACTAGGAGGAGGGACAATGTAAACCTCCTCATGAAGCTCTCCATGAAGGAAAACATTGTTGACATCCAGTTTCTCCCAAAACCATCCTTTAATAGCTGCCATAGCAAGGGAAAATATGTAGTAATAAGTTTATTGATACTGTCTAAGAAGCAATGATTCTTACTCTTTATCTTTTCTAGTATGCCAACTTTCAACAAAGTAGATTTTGGAATGAGTAAACTCTTGAATAGAGAAAAGAGGCTATGTAGTCTCAACACAAACCTTTTAACATTACTCCATATAACCACGGGAAGAAAAATTAAGGGCAGGGAATATATTCTTGATATCGTAAAGTAAACAAAAAAATTCAAGATTACAGAATAGATTAAATAAAAACACAAAAGGATTGAAACTATGTTCTCTGTAATTTGGTGTAGCTTTTTATGATTGCAGTGCCACAAGAGGAAGACTATATCTGCCACAAGATGAATTGGCAACAGCTAGGCTTTTAGATGATGACATTTTCCTGGGTAAAGTTATAGATAAACCTAGTAAATTCATGAAGGGACAGATAAAGAGGACAAGGATGTTTTTTGATGAGGCAGAGAAAGGAGTTGCAGAGCTAAACCCTGCTAGCAGGTGGCTAGTGTGGGCATCCACAAATTCCTAAACAAAAACAAATTCAATAATTTGCCATTTTAGAGTTTAACGGAATATTATCTTTCCGTCTTGTCAATGAAGTAATTCCTTGATAGTACAAATTAACAAAGATGAGGAAGAGCTTGAGCTTCCTTTCTTTGATCAAGCTACAATTACCCAAAGCAACTTATGGCTTCTCAATTAACAATGTATATGGTAATCACATCAAAACCATTAAACTATATACAATAGCTATTTACTCATTAAACAAAACATAATAACTACTTACCCTTTTGTGGTGCTTTCCTTTTTCAATCCCAAAAGCTTCCTCCACTTATCTTACCCTTCAAATACTTTGCAGTCCTATATCACACAAATCCAACCAGAGAAAACCATATCAAACATATATATAATTAATAATATAAATTATATGTTATAGTCCTTAAAGATTGCGTAAACATACCTTAACACGCCTCTGAATGTTCACTCAATGTCCTAAAAATGCACCAAAGTATGGATTCAGGTTTCATACCTCACCGAGAATAAAGAAAGAGATTGGTTTCAAGTTTTCATTTCAAGATTGGTGCTATATTTTTACAAAATGGGTACGTAATAAGTGAATGATGCTGTGGGAACATTAGCTGAAACATGGGTTTGTTAAATTTAGTTAGTTGAAAACCTCCATTACAAAGAAAAATGAAAAATATTCATCAACGACCACAAGACATTTCCCAGGTATAGGTGAAAATCCATTCATCATGTACTTAATCTAATGGCATTAAGAAATTATCTCAATATAAGAATCCAATAATAACTGAATGGTTCACCTGAGCAAAAGATGGAATAAATGATTATGGGCATGGTCAAAGATGATCTCTATGACCACGGTAGTGTTTGAGATATTGGGTTTGGACCTACTTGGGACATCCTTTTACGAGGGAAAGGAACTCACTCACCTTTGGTTCCTTCACTAAGGGCCTTCGCAACTTCAAATGGTATGTCTCAGTCCTGCATACCACTGACAATCTTCTTAAACCGCCAAACACTAGCCTCAATTGATGTTTCCTAACACTCCAACCACAGCTTGCGAGACCAACCACAAATGTGTCAAATAAAACAAAAAAAAATACAATATTAGGGCTTGCGATTTTCACCAGTTAACGATTTCATCGAATACTAAGCATTAGGATTAGGGTTTACTTACCAGATGGAGATACTCCTTCAACGTTCAACTACGGCACCCGACCGAACAACGAAATTGCTTGGTGAACGCCACAACACGACGGACAGCTCAATACAGAGAGAGGAGACAGAAGCAGAGCACGACAGACAGCAACAATGAAGAGGGTTGGAGAGAGGGACAGGGAGAGCGAAGACGGCTCGAGAGAGGGATGGCGAGAGCGAAGACGGCTCGAGAGAGAAAGGACTCGAGGGTTTGAGAGAGAGACAAAGATGGCTCGAGGGTTCGACACAGACAGCAAAGCTCCACGGTTCGAGAGAATGATATTTTTCAGCTTCTAATTAATCCAAAATATTTTTTTTAAAAAAAATATTGTTGAAATCCGTATATAACATAATGCATTCTACTTACATACGGTTCATGGAAATTACATAGGGATATATCCTTAGGTATTTTTCCCACCACCACGCGCCAACTTTATGTACAGAAATTATATACAGATTTTTCCGTATATAAAAATCCGTATATAATATCCGTATATAATACTTTTCTGATATCCGTATATAATTTTCGTATATAATACCTGATTTATATACGAATTAAAATCCGTATATAATGTTCCGTATGTAATTCCATTATTTCTTGTAGTGTGATATTTCTCATGTTACTCTTTTTGACTTTCCAAATATGGCACTTTTTTCCACTACCACAAATTACCCAACTAGTAATACTTTTAACCATACTTCTGATAGCATCATTCTTCCTACTATTGGACAAAGAGTTTCTCTTAAGAACAAAAGTAGACCTAAGTATTTAGATCATTACTACTATGGTACTACTTCTAGCATTCCCTCATCCCATACTACCTTGTATCCTATGCATTTGTTCCTTATGATAATTTCTCTTCTAACCATGCTTCTTTTTGTCATAATATTTCTGCACAAGTTGAACCATCCTCCTTTAAAGAGGCCAGCAAGTTTGAATGTTGGCAGCAAGCTATGAATTCTGAACTTTGTGCACTTGAAAGAAACCAAACCTGGACTTTGGTGAATCTCCCTGCTGGTAAGAAACCCATCAGTTGTCGTTGGGTCTATCGTATCAAGCATAAAGCAGATGACCCTATTGACAGATATAAAGCTCATTTAGTGGCAAGATGTTTCACTCAAACTGAAGGCTTGGATTACTATGAAACTTTCTCCCCTGTTGTTAAAATCACCACTGTTCATCTTGTGTTTGCTCTTGCTGAACCAATGGTTTCTTCATCAGTTAGATGTTGACAATGCCTTTCTCCATGGTGATTTAACTGAAGATATATACATGAAGCCTCCCCCTAGTCTTTGTCCTTCTACTCCCAATCTTGTTTGCAAGCTTCAAAAGTCTCTTTATGGTATCAAGCAGGCAAACCGAAATTGGAATCACAAACTAACATCATAATTACTCTCTATCGGGTATACACAAAGTTCTGCTGACCATTCTTTATTTATCAAACATTCTCCTTCTACTATCACCATTATTCTGGTATATGTTGATGATATTCTTTTATCTGGAAATAACTTGTCTGAAATCACTACTATTAAAGATCACCTCCACAAAAAGTTTCACATTAAAAATCTTGGAGATCTCAAATATTTTATGGGATTTGAAATTGCTAGATCTCGAGCTGGGTTGTGTATAAATCAGAGAAAAAATTGTCTTGAATTGATTTCTGAAGCTGGTATGTTAGGATGTAAACTTGCTCCTACACCGGCTGATCCTTTTGTTAAACTTCATGCTGATGAAGGTATCCTTCTCACAGATCCTTCTTCTTATTGTCGTCTTATTGGAATGTTAATCTATCTCACCAATATGCGGCCCGACATTGCTTATGTCGTCCAACAACTTAGCTAGTTTGTTTCTACTCCTCCCCAACCTCATATGCAACAAGCCATGATGATTATTAAATATTTAAAGAAAGCTCCTAGTTCTGGTCTGTTATATGCTGCTGATAATTCCTTCTGCATTCATGCATACTCTGATTTTGATTGGGCCACTTTTGCTACCACTAGAAGATCCATCTTTGGTTTTTGTGTCTTTCTTGGAACTACTCTTATTTCTTGGAAGTTAAAGAAACAAACTACCGTTTCCAAATACTCTACTGAAGTCGAATACAGGTCCTTAGCTTCTCTAACTTGTGAACTGCAATGGGTGCAATATCTTTTAAAAGATCTACATATATCATGCCAGACTCCTTACTCAGCCTATTGTGACAACAATTCTACTATCCACATTGCCAAGAATCCCACCTTTCATGAAAGAACCAAACATATAGACATAGATTGCCACATTACTAGACAAAAGCTTCAAGATGGTCTTATCAAGCTTCTTCATGTGTCTTTTGCCAATCAAGTTGCTAATGTTTTCACCAAGTCTCTTTATCCTTCTCCTTTTAACACTATTATTTCCAAGCTAAACATGCATAATATCCATGTTCATCTTGAGGGAGGGTGATAGAGATCTTAATAGATTTATTCTTCTGTTGTAACAATTTTCTTTTTTCCCCTTTGTATATATTCTTTGCTTCCGTTGTAACTTAATATACTTTGCTTGAATTCATTCACAATAATACTTTTCTCTGGATCCCTTTTTCTCTTTCTCAAACACTTATAAGAAATTTAAAATTTTTGACATCATATGCTTAATTGACATCAGAAATGTTAGATTCTGATGTCCATTAATGTTGGAGTTTTACTCTCTGGGAGTTGTATGGTTGCATGAATCATGACAATCTGCATAGAAATGTCCTTTGGGATGTTCAGTAAGCAATCGAATGTCGGAAGATGTGAATTTCAATGTCCATTAATGTTGAAATTCACTTTCTGGATGTTATATGTCTTTTGAATTTTATGAAAACATCAAAACGTTTGGCAGACAGGTGGAAAAATTACTACCATAAAATGTTAGGAGCATTAGATTCCAACGTCAAAGACCAAAAAGACATCGGAATTACTTCGTTTCCAATGTCATATGACTTGTAAAAATTTGTAAGAACATAACTAACTCATAATTGTTTAGTTTAAAAGCAAGGAATGGATGAACCGATAAAAGTTTCACATAATTGTTAGAGTTTTTGAAGGAAATGCTTTAAGAAAATAACACGTTACCTATTTGTAATTATGAGACGAAGAAAATTCTATGTCCAATGCGTTTGGAATACCTAAAGATACATGCATGCCCTAATTATTCTGTATTGTATACAAATGAGTATGTTGTGTTGAAGGTGTGCCTAACATGTGGTTTATCACGGTTAAAGAAGAAAACTGATGTAAATAATGGTGATAAATAAAATGATGATCCACCTACTAAGGTGATGTAGTACTTATCTATAATACCTAAGTTGAAACGATTGTTTTCCATTAAAGAAGATGCAAATAACCTTAAATGGCACGTTGATGGAAGAAAATGTGATAATCTTCTTCGATACCCATCTGATTCCCCACAATGGCAGACGATTGATGAAACTTAAGACTTGCACTTATTACCGATAGTATGAATCCTTATAGGAACTTAAGTAGAAAACATAGTTCATGGCCAATGTTGTTGATGATTTACAATCTATCTTCTTTGTTGTGCATGATGAGAAAATATATGATGTTGTCTATGATGATATTGGATCCTAGACAACTTGGAAATGACATTGATTTTTATCTGAAACCATTAATTGATTATTTGAAAATGTTGTGAGAAAAGGGCATTGAGGTTTTCTATTCATATTCTGAAGAAAACTTTCATTTGTATGCAATGTTGTTTTGCACCATAAATGATTTCCCAACATACGGAAATTTGAGTGGTTACAATGTTAAAGGTCGTTTTGCATGTCCTATCTGTGAAGAAAACAATAGTTATTCTCAATTAAAGCATGACCAAAAAACTATATATACAAGACATCGTAGAACCCTTCCTCAAATTCATCCTTACCGTAGATTGAAAAAAAATGTTTAAATGAAGTCCTGAAGATGATGTTGTGTCGAGACTTCACAATGAGGAAAATGTATACAGCCAAGTGAAGAACATTGATGTTGCATTCGAAAAACATCAAAAGAAGACCATTGAGAAAAACATTTTGAAGAAATGATCAATATTATTTAATCTTCCATATTAGTGTAAACTTGATGTACGACATTGCATAAACATGATTCATGTTGAAAAAAATGTATGTGATAGTGTCGTCAAAACTTTTACTAAACGTAGAAGGAAAGACAAGAGATGGAGTAAAAGCACAACAAGATTTGGTTGACATGGGCATCCATTCTAAGTTAAATCCACAATCAATTGGAAGACGCACCTACCTTCTCTAGTCACACTGTTTCTAAAAAAGAAAAACAAATTTTTTGTTGGTGTTTAAGGAGTTTGAAGGTTCCACATGGTTACTCATCAAATATTAGTAGCCTTGTTTCTATGCTAGATTTAAAGTTAATTGGTTTAAAGTCTCACGATTTTCATGTCTTAATGCAAAGACTTTTACTAGTAGCTATTCGAGTCATATTACATGGTTCTATTAGAGGTGTTCTTACACGTTTGAGTTTGTTTTTAACATTATTTGTAAGAAAGTTATTGATCCTCGACTGTTAAATAATTTTCAAAATGAGGCCATTAGACTATTGTGTCAATTAGAAATGTATTTCCCACACTCATTTTTTGATATCATGGTTCATTGATAATTAATCTAATGAGAGATACATGAATGTATTTCCCACACTCATTTATGATGTTTAGATTCAATATTGATTGGAATCTTCAATTATGGAGTGCGACATTGTAGAAGAAGCCATTGAGTTCGACTCAAGTTATATGCTAAGTTGTGAACCAGTAGGGCTTCCAAAGAATAGACATGAAGGTAAATGTGATGTTAAGGGTGTTTGAGGAGTGAAGATTGAAAGTGTTAGTAGAAAAGAAGTTAATCAAGCTCATTTGTACATCTTTAACAACACAAATGATTTTATTCCTTACATTTCGTAACACATTGATGAAATAAAGTCTGCACACCCATAGATGAGTGAAAAATGGTCACTTCATAAACATAATAAAACTTTCTTAACTTGGTTTAAGAAAATGATTTACATGAATCCAAATGTTTGAGAGTCTATATAGGTTAGCTCGTGGACCTAACACCAATGTGGTCACATACGACGAATACTAAATAAACAATTATTGTTTTTATTCAAAGCTGGAAGATGACAAAAATAGGATGTACACTTTGCTAGTTCTAAGGATAAAAATCCAATTACAACATTCATGAGTTATTTCGAATTAATAAAAGAAATATGAGAAGTTAACTATGTCAGTTTTAGAGTTAGAGTTTTCGAGTGTAAATGGGTTGACAAGAATTCTAGTGTGGTGACAGATGACCTCAAGGTCACTTTGGTGGACCTTAACAAGATGAGTTACATCGATAAACCATTTATTACGTCTATTCAAGTAAGATAAATATTTTGTCACTGATCCAGCGAATTATAAATGGTTAGTGGTATTGGAAGGTAGAATCATGCACGTAAATGATGATGAAGACTCTTGAGATATACTTGAGACAATGTCTTTCTCATTAAGAACCATTGAAAATAAGGTTGATGACGTAGCCGATAAAATCCATGCAATTTGAAGTGATTATAACGAAGTCATATGAGGAAAAACAATTCCCTAATAGGTGTTTTTTTATTATTTTTGCCACATTTACAATTTCTTTATTTTGTTTGTTCTAAATGTATAGAAATAATTTGTTTTTTTCATCATGTATAATTTACTAACATTGTGTTTTTAGGTATGACAAGCTCCAAATCAAGAAAGAGTGGATATGGTAGATCCGTGACTTGGTTACCTGATTTCACATCCTATCGGATTGCCATGAAGATGTTGGTTGATGAAGATTGCTTTAAGGAGGCTCCTTCAACATAAGATGATCTCGATGATGAGTTGATGAAGCTTCTTCAAAGAGGTGGACTCCATGATGATCAATGAAAGTATTGGAAGAAAATAAAGATGAAGAGATGAAGATCTTGGTGTTGTATGGTCTTGGTAGATGTTCCTCTACGAGGTTAGGCCAACCATGAAGGAGGAGGAATGAAGAAGTCTAGAAGAAATATCCATGAAACCTATAAATAGAAGATCTCTCAAGAAGAAAATCAAGAGGATAGCTTAAAAGAATAGAAAAGAAAAGCTTACAACGATATATTCATCCTAAAAAGAAGAGAAAGAGCTCAAGAAAAAAAATACATTTGAGCTGTAGAAAAGAAAAGAGAAGAGAAAAAGAAAGAGATACTCTCAAGCTTCATTTTCATATTGCTTACCATTGTAAGAGAGAAGAGAGAAACTACTGTGGGTGTGTAGACTGTTTTGTATTGTACTCAAATCCTCTGTGTGAGAGAAATAGTCTGAAGTACTTGTAAGCAATTGTTGATTCGAATTCTGTAGAGAATTAAAACAGTTATAACTAAACTCTATTTGAGTTGAAGAATCTTGGCAAGGTTGCTAAGTACTTCCAAGCTTTATATTTATGAACTTACAAGCTAAATGATTATAACTAAACTCTATTTGAGTTGAAGAATTTATGTAAACCTTCAATCCCTAGGTGTGTCTTTTCATCTGCTCGGCAAAATGCAGTTATGGACGTCCATACCTCCTCATTCAACTTAAGATTAACTCCTTTAACTCTAGAACATAAGATGTCATCAACAATCTTAAGATTTGCATATAATACATTGACTAAATATGGATACCAAACACCATCGAATTCTAATAAAGTCTTGAAACCTTGGTGCTTCAGCCAATCTTGAAAGCTAAAGCCTCCTCAAAATTATTATTCCAAAGTCATATATTAGAGTAATTTGACTTGTATCATAGCAGAATTTGATTAATATAGTAATGATAATGTCATGGTACTAAATGCTAAGTATGTCAAGTGATCTTTGCAATGTTTAAACCAAGTATGATTTACAAATCTAAACATTGAAAATACCATGTATTATGTAGCAGAAAACATGATAGATGTACTAACAACGTTGCAGCAGAGTAATAAGTGCATAAATATAGTCAAAATGATGCATATTACACTTTATACCATGGTATTCAATGTGAATTTGTGCTATATGCAACAAATAACATGAATTTTACTCAAAACATGAATTTAATACAATCTTAGACTTGTGCAGCAGACCAGAAATGCAGTTAGATGCACATTAAAACAGAGTTTGTCACATAACCGATTACATTATTGATTTAACATATTAAATTCTACAATAATGGTCATTTAATATATTTTAATTTGTTAAAAAGTGCAGTAATGGTCTGAACAAAACATAATGATGTCTGAGTTTATTTCACTCAAGTTTTGATATGAAAAAACATCTTTCACTATACTGAATCATGTTAGTAGCTTAAGAACAAGTATGTAAAGTAGTTTTTGCTACTATGCATGAATATTGCATAACAATGAGTATTGAGTCATATTACCAAGTGCTAAAGAACAAACTTACCATACTATAAGAGGACAAACTTGATAGTCCAATATATTTAAGCAAGAATAAATCAGTTCACTCAATCATACATGATAGTTAGTATCAATTTGAGTTGGCACAACTTTCAAACACAATTCTTTCTGTTTTAATCGATTATCAAACTTATGTAATCAATATATTGACACTTAATCATATTAGTCATCCATTTGCCATCCTTAACAGATTATGTTACTTATATAACATATTATGATTTTCTCTCTGTTTTAATAAGTTATGTAACTTATATAATCGATTATAACAGAGTGATTTGCTCCTGTTTAGCTTTCTAAGTGTTCAGGCTAAATCTAACCGATTATTATACTTATGTAATCGATTATTTATACTAGATTTTTGATTTGTTTTAGTCTTGATTCACTTATCATTAATGAATTCAAACATCTAGCACTAACATAGTAAAAATATAAGCAATTGTTATGCCATTTTGTTGTGCAAGAAACTATTTAAGCAATTTAGCTATTCATCATCATTTACAAAAAAAAAAAAAAAATGTCAAATAAATATAAATATAAAGACTTATGTGTCTAAATATATATATTTTAACAACAATTCTACATAACACAATTCCCAACACCTTTGTCCTCTTTAAGGCAGTTCGCAAGCTTAACTTTTCCGAGCTATATAATAGACAAATGAAATAGTTCATGCATACAATAGATTTGCAGGAAAAAAAATTACTCACTGCTTCTGGATAAAAAGAACTTCAAAATAGTTGTTTTTTTTATAAAATTAAATATCTTTTAGGATATTTGATAAAGAAATCCATGCATTAAAAATAAATAAAACTGGAGTGATAAAAGTAACCAGGAACGACATTAAAAAGGGAAGTAGCAAATGTTGCTGATACCCACGCCAGGAAGAGGTGAGAAGTAGAAAATAGAAGTCAAATTTTCTTTCTTGAAAAATGTCAAATACAACTTAAGAATCTCCAAGTGATGAAATTTTTCAAACTTAAAATCAGTCTTTTAGGACGAGTATGTGTAAATATTAATGTTTTAGGACATTTTTAATATATATTAGATAATTGGACTTAAAGTTGTATTTTTCTTTTAATTATTAGTTGTTAGGTTAGTTGAGTGAATTTATAGAAACAGAAATAGGATGTATTAGATTTTCATAGTCTAGCTTATTTTAGTATAGACTTAACCTAATTTTCGTCTTACCAAGGGTAATCTAGTTAGCTCGTTAATAAGAGGATAGTATATTAGTTTCTTTTTGTTGATTTTAGTTTAGGACTTTATCAAGTTTTTACTTTTTTTTATTCGTTCAAAAAGACCATATCCTTTCTAATAGCAAGTTACTTACACTAGTGCAGAAAGCGGAAACAGCACCGGTTCTTTTGGGCCATAGACAGCAGTTTCTGAACCGAGACATATCTAGGCGAGGTAAAAAGTGATAGCCTATTTGCCTTGGTTCTTGGACTGAGGCATAAAAAGACAGAATTTTGACTCGGTTGAAAGTTAACCGAGGCCGTAGGTTCTTTTTTTTTTTATTCCAACGGTCTCATTCACGTGCACCAGCATCCACTCTACTCTTCTCATACTCTAGTGCTGCACATTTCCTTTTTGTCATTTTCCATGTGCCCTTGCTGCTGTTGTCCATCACGTACACACATTTCTGCTGGACATTCTACTCATTTCTTTTTGGACACCATTCTTTGCTGGCCAGAGCTGGAGCTGGAGCGTGAAGTGTAGTGTGCTTGACTTCCACCATGCCGCCACACTCCTTCTTCTTCTCCACGGGACACTCTTCTTCTCCAAAGTTGGCGGCTGCTCTCCCTTCTTCAATCACCATTCAAAAACATCATCAACCAGCCACTCCATCTTCTTCCAGCCGCTCCATCTTCTTTTGTAATTGATCAGGAGCAATCCAGAACAGAGAACAGATAACTGATTTCAAAATTAACATACCCAATTGAACATCAGAAAGATCAATTTTAACATACCCAATTCAATTCAAGATCATAAGGAGCAATGCAGAACAGATAACTGATTTGAACATACCCAATTCAAAATTAACATACCCAATTAAAAAGATAACTGATTTTAACATACCCAATTCAAGAGCATCCACTCTCCGAGCTCTCTTCGCACTCGTGTAAGCCGCACACCTTCTCTGCATCTTCTCTGCATACCCAATTCAAGCATCTTCTCTGCACTCTCTCATTCCGATCATCGCCACTACACGAACCTTCAAAGTGTCCGGAACCTTCACATGTGCCACCTCCATAAACCCCTCTCTGCTTCCACACCTGGACAAATTGCTCTTCCACATGCAACCACCCGACCCGTCTTGAAGAAACCACTCCCTCTCGGACCTCGGTTCGAACCCCGGCAAACAGTCGCACCGCCTGAAGGTTGATGCCTCCCCTTCTCGCAGAAACGCCACCGCTGTAGGACGTCCTCGCCGCGACCTCGCCGCCACCTCGTCACGACCTCGTCGCGCTTGCCGCCAACATTGAGTCTGTCGTGGTGAAGAAAGAGAGAAGAAAGAAGATGGAATTTAAACCCTTTTAGCAACCCCACCGCTGCAGAAACGCCATCGGTCCAGGATCCCCTCGCCGCGACCTCGCCGCCACCACGTCGCCACCTCGCCGCCACCACGTCGCCACCTCGCCGCGGCCTCACTACGGTCTCGCTATGACCACGCCGCGATCTCGCCGCCACCTTGCTGCGACCTCGCCGCCACCTCGCCGCCACCTCGCCATGCCTCGCCGCACTCGCCGTACTCGCCACAGTCGCCGTACTTGCCACACTCGCCGCACTCGTCTGTCGCGGTGAAGAAGCTTTATGCTGCTTCTGGGTTTCGTAGAGGATGCTGCTTCTGGGTTTCGTAAAGTTGAGAAAAGAATGGACCCAAGTCGAAATTAGGGTAAATTACCCTTTTGATTTTGGAATATGCCTCGGTTGGTGAGAGGACCGAGGTAGTTGGACAATTTCAAAAAATTATAGGAATAAATTACAAGAATATGCCTCGGTTTTGCTTTTAACCGAGTTAATTTTGTATTTATGCTTCGGTTCTTTTGTAACCGAGGCGTATAAATTCGTCAAAATTTCAAAAATGCCACCGCCTCTACATATGCCTCGGTTTTCTTAAAACCGAGATGTATAACCCGTTTTCATATCTCTGATTGCACTAGTGTTAGTTCTTTAGAAATTCATTTTAAACATTTCTCTAATAATCTTCTCTCATGAAAATTCTTCCAACTTTTAATAAGCTTCGATGCAACAAAAGCTATAAATGAGCAACCAGTTTTGGAAGTGGCCAGTGCAACTAAAGCTATAAATGGTTCAACCATTAAAAGGTTGAACCAAGCTGTGGTGACCTAATGTTTCAAGTTAAGGACTCCAATGAACAATTTGAAGAGCTGGAGCAACCTATCACAACCAGTAAATGAAGACAGATTCACTTGCTAGACTTGCTACTTGCTGGACCAGATAAACCAAATGCACTGGACAGAGGAATTTACATTGAAGTCTACCTACTGTAGGAAGTCCTTTTAACCTGTACTTGTAGGTTAAACCATGTTTATAGGTAACTAGCTATAAGTAGTGAAATCTGTAACAGTGTGGAGTTCGGGAGATTTGTCTACGAAGCTTGGGCAAAGAAGGAAAGATTCAAAGTTGCTGAACAAGGAGAGCTAGAGACATACCTTTTAACAGCATTTAGTAGGATCATTTATTTATTTTGTCATAATTTAAGAAAAAAAAAAACGCTGTATAATTGTATATAGCTTACTAAGTATTTAATATAATGCATGCAAAGATTGTTCCATATATTTCAATAAGCTATACCTATTCACAAAATGGTTTTGTGCAAGGTAGAGAAACATGAGAGGCTGCATCAAACTACATCTCACCTATTCCCAAAGATTCATTTAAGAGCCTTTGTTTACAGTGTTGCTATTACTATTCACCTGGTTATTGCTAACATGATCACTCTTATCGTTGGCAGAGACTACAACAACCTCAGTCGTACTTAATTCTGTCTCTGATAACACCAAATCAGTTTGTGGTTTAATTTCTTTGCTTTTACTCCACAGCACCATGTACAAGCCACACACAATTAGCGATGCGCCAAGTACACTGAACATATTAAAAAATAAATAAAAATCAGTCATACACACACTAGAGAAATTAACACGATATAATCTTGTATGCGACTTTTTTTTTTCCTTCTCAGCAATAACACACAATATAGAAGAAGAGTAAAATAGCATAAAGTGCATAATTATGATGCTACCTTTTAATTAACTACCAATTCATAAATATATATCGTTTTTTATCTTCTCTATTTAAGGTTTACCACAAGTTACCAACAATTTTACCAAATAAGGTCTAAATGTTTATTAAGTCAAAATATGGTGCAAAAGAAATAGTGTATACCTTCCAAGGTATAGTTTCTCTTGTAATAAGAGGGGAGCAGTGGCAGCCACGAGCACAAGCTCAAGGGGATTGAATACAGATACATATAATGGACCTTTCTTCCGTACACACCATGCAGTGATAATATTCACAAATGCAGTGACTGCAATTCCCTGCCACAGAATTTTAGTTTCCAAATATGAAATATAAGTAAATGGCAAATTTCCATTTCATTTTGGAGTTAGCTAAAGTATGAGAAAAACAAGCGGAAAGAGAGCGCAATTGGTAAAATGTGATGAAAATTGAAAATATGAAGAAAATAAAATAAAAATGATATAGAAATTGAATAATTGTTATTAGCGTACCGAATAGAGTGTCGCCAAAATCCTAATAGCTGAAGGCAACTTCCATTGATTCCAATCTTTTTCAACACAAAGGGCAAAGAGTGTGGCTTGTACTGCCGCCATTGAATTCATTAACGATGTACTTGAGTGGTGGCTTGGATATTCCTTACTCAGCTTATCCTATATTATTGTACATTCACAGCTTCAACAAATATGTATCCAAAACCACACCAAACACATGCCTACTTGTATTAATTAAAGAAAAAAGGGCACATCATATATATAACATGTCTAAGTACTCATCTTACTAGAATGAGAAAAAAACGAGTCAAGAAAAGTAAACTTATGGGTATAAAAGTTTTCTAATTTTTTATGCTCAAACAATGCTACCTTCTTGAAGGAATACCAAACAAAATTACAGAGTGTGTTAGAGGTTATATATATATATAGTAGTGTCTTCATGTTTTTTGGTTTAAATTTAACACGGGTGAAAGGAAGTGTTGGTTTTTAAAGTATAAGAGACAAAAGAATGAAAGGAAAACTGATATATTTTAGAGTGTGTTAGAGGTTATATTGTAATTTCTTCATGTTTCTTGGATTAAATTTAACACGAGTGAAAGGAAGTGTTGGGTTTCAAAGTATAAGAGGCAAAAAAATTAAAGGGAAACTGATATATTTTATTGAGCTTAAGTAATAAATATTTATATTACAGAATTTGTAACTGATTTGAGAAATATCTACTAAACCTAATTAATTAAGTAATCCATAAAATCCTCCTAAGAAATAGGATAGGAATATATTTTTATTTAACTTATTTGACTTCTTCAACCAAATATTGTTTGAGTCACAAAATTCCAACAATCTCTTCCTTGACTCAAAGTCAGCATACACTAAGTTTTTTCATCCTTGACCGTATCATCTAAAGTTCCTTCACTTTTGGAAGTCCCGATTACAATTTCTTGCTTAGTCTTCATGTCCTTACAATCTTCCGCAAATATCTCATTTACTTGTAGTTGTTCTTTTGCCTTTTTTGCATTTTCAGCTTCTGCTTTAGGAAGAGTTGTCGTATGATGTTTTTCTTCCTCTAAATTTTCTAGTTTAATTTGACTTTCACCAACTATAATACCCACTAACACTACTTTCTTGTCATTCAGAGGTGGGGTTCTTTTACGTCTTCTGACATCCATATGTATTAACTGCAACTTGTTTGTTGCTCTCCAAGATTTGTCTTTTGGAAAAGGCAACCTTGTTTGTTTTCCATATTGCAAAGTTGCGCATACGGGTGATTTCTCTTCTAGTTTGGGAAGCCCTTGTACCTGCATATTGTCTTCAACCTTGTGCACAACAAATTGCTCTTCATCAATCAAATTCAAAGCAAAGTTCTTGCCTTTCATTTGAACTCTAAATAATTCTTTATTATCTGAATCTTTAATCATGCAGGTTTTATCTTCAAATAGAAGTTTATAGCCTTTCTCTAGAAGTTTGCCAACACTCAACAAGTTTTGGTCAATTTCAGGAACGTATAGAACATCGGTAATTAATTTCAAACATGTGCAACCTTTGATCGCAATGGTTCCTTTGCCTTTCACTGCTATTTTTGCTCCGTTTCCAATTCTGACATTTGTATTGTAGGTTGCATCAAAATCTTTGAATAATTCTTTATCGTAAGTCATGTGGTTTATGCAACCACTATCAATTAGCCAACTTTCTTTTGATCTTGCAGTAGCAAAGCAAGAAACAACAAAAAGTTCTTCTTCTTTACCCTCTTCAACAACAACTTGTACATTCTCTTGTGTTTTTTATGACTTGCAGATTTTCTCCACATGCCCTAATTGTCCACATTTATGGCATTTCACATCTGGCCTCCACCAACACTTTGTATGTGGATGATTGTTTTTCTTACAAAAAGGGCATGATGGAAAAACATGAGAGGATTTACTATCATTTTTGTGGTTGAAAGACTTACCCTCTTTTTTCAGAAATTTAGTTGCCAAAGTCCCTTCAATATGACATTCTCCTCTCATGAGTCTTCTTTACTCTGGAGCCTCAAGTGCGGTCAAAAGTTCTACCAATGTCATTATCAACAGATCATAACTCTCGGTAATTACTGACGGCTTATAGTTGTCGGTAATTATCGACGGCTAGTCTATTAGTAAATGTTTTTCAACAAGTATTTATTGACGAAATTTTGTACGTTGATAATTCGTCTAAAAGTTGACATCAATGATGAATTTTGATAGTTACCGACGAATATATTATGTTAGTAAATCAAGTTTTTTTTGTAGTGTTTCGCATACCAATCTGAGTACAAAAACAATCTTTTAAGTCTTTGAATTTAAGTTTGTTTAAAGGAAACAAGCTTAAAAAATACATTGTGGCCATTTTACAAATAAAAGACAATTATTTAAGTCCGTTAGTCTCGTAAGAAACTTAAATAATCAGTTTTTAAGTTTGTCGTTGAGTAACAGACTTAAATAGTCCCTTTCTAAGTTTGATCAAAGACCAAAAAACTTAAATAAGCGCATTTTGACATTCGTTGATCGCCCAATAGACTTTAATTGATGTTTTCAAGTCTATTGATTCTACAATGAACTGAGGTTGATGTTTTGACTATCTCAAAATTTTATTTGCAACCTTCCACACACAGATTTACACAACACATAATCAACTCCCTCCTATTCACAACACATTTTCAATTATGCAAAATAGATTTGTTAGCTCCATCTCCTACAACAACAACAACATCCACTTCCAACAACAATGACACAGTGAAAAGCGGACCAAGGGTGACTAGTTTGGTGTTGACCTAAATCGTGGAACTGAAAGGAGAAGAAGAAATACAATGACAAACCATCATATCTCGCTGATAACTAGCTCCGTTTTAGCTGGTGTTGGTGTTTCAGATGTGTAATGCAGCAATGTCGATGCAGGATGAGGTTAAGCAAAGGAGCCACAATGATTGTGAAGAGAAGCCTTACATAAAGAAGAGGCGCCACTCATGCTTCTAGTAACTCCGGTGATGGTAGAAATTTGATTCCAACAAGTCAACAATGATAATGAATCTAGGAGGGTATAACTCGGTAGTTGAATCTCGTGGAATGGCAAAGAAGAATCTCATTTATTTTGAGGAAGAAAGAGAAGACTTAGGCATGAAAAGAAAATAACCCATATATAGCATCTGTTTTATTTTGAAGACTTGGTCAACAACTGACTTAAAATTTAAGTTTGTTAGTCAATAATAGACTTAAAATCTAAGTTTGTCGAATCTAAGTCTATTTTAAAAAATAGACTTGAAAAACACAAAATAACAAACTAGGAAAGTTTGTTTTGGGGTAGCTATACCCAGTTAATGCGAGGATTCCTCATCAAAATAGAGAAAAAGTTTGAACAATATCCATGAAAACATGTTTATTTGTCATTCCTAGTGACATCTCTTGTGATAGATGTAATTCCCAAGCAATCCATTTATCCATCTTGTCTACAAGACGTGCTTAAAATTCTTTCATTTTACTTCTTCTCTTTATTCTTCAGGTTTAATGCAATAAATCCCACCTTATTATCGTGTGCCTTAGTTGTTTGAAGCATTTGAAGTTCTTTAGTTCTTGTTGAGTTCTAAACTTCCTCCAAGGTAGTAGTTTGTTCCTTTTTGAACAACAAATAATCCTTGAAATGCTCAAACTTCTTATACAAAAATATTGAGGAACAATAAAACCTTGTCTTCTTTTCCATTTCCTCATTCTTCTTCTTCTAGCTTCATTTGGATATTTTCAAGATCATCTAGAACCTTATTAAAATATGTTAGGTGTTGGACCGTCCTTTTTTATTTTTTCATCATGAGAGAGTATAATTATTGTTTTCAAGACAATCTATGCACTATGATTTCATCATATATAATTATTTGAGCTTCATCTATATTGTTTTAAAAAATCTTTCCTTCATGACTTTATTATGGTGTTGATTTCTTTTTATTGATCATACTAGTCATTTCTTTTTGGTACAGAGAAGATGAAATGTTCACCTTGTCCTTTAGTACAACCTTGTTTTATCAATTCTTAATCGTGACTTTTTCTTCTTTTTTATTTCCATAGATGATACCAGTTGTTGGATTATTTGGAGAGAAAAACATTAATATTTAGATGTAACATGTGTATATATATAAAAGCAAAAGGAAACATATACCTGAATGATGAGCCACACTGAAAAACTGAAGCAACATCCAATACCACTTAGAACACCTATCCATTCTTTTCCATCAGATGCTCTTATCTCATTATTGTCTTTTTTATGCATGAGATTAATGTGAATATTTTTCCAAATATTTATTTCTACCCCTTTGAAGAATGACAACATCATAGAACCGCTAACTCCAATTATCGTTCCCATCACCTTAGCTTTCCCTGCGGTGGTTTGCAAATTTAACTTTTCATAGCTACAAAAAAATCAGAAATCACTACAATACTTTTGAATTCTCTTCCCGCAAAAAGTAAAATAGCACATGAGTGTAAAAATTGGTGAGTGGTGACTACCTACCCGCACAGGAAGGAGAGGATAAAAGTGATCACAGGAACCATGTTGAAAATAGCGTTAGCATATGTTGCTGATACCAACGCTATGGCGGTGAAAAAAAGATTTTGGAATAAACTCCCTCTGTTCATTTATATCATCAACAAACATTATTTGAATTCAAGTTATTTTATAAATTAATTTAATAATAAGAACAAAGAGGTGAATGCTGAATAGTTTGCATCAATTATACCCAAATAATCCGCAAAGAAATGTCATCAAGAGCACCCTCCATGTCAACTTTGGCCTGTTCTTTCTACTTTGATTATAAAAAAGAAGTAAAAAACATTGATTATCCAAAGATGCATAAATTATGATGTCAATATTATGAAATAAAACAACTTATGGTGTGTTAATTCACCTCTCAAAAATAAGAGCAAGAATAATAGTGATAGCTGCTCCGAAAATTTGACGGTAAGCAGTGAATACTTTAATGCTCATTCCATCAGTTATGGCGAGGCTAGTACTTACAGTATTTCCAGTATATGCAACCTGCACCAGCATCATCAGTAAGAGAGGCTTCAACTCTTGCACCACTTTCAATATACGGTTCATTGTATTGCCTTTTGTATGTTGGTTTGTTGAATGAAAGAAACAAAGAAAATGGAAAAAATAGGGAAATGTGTGTGGAGGTTCTATATCAACAAACAAAGGTTATATTTGTTCACAGGGATTACTAGTTACTACTCAAACTATCATTCCTTCCATGCTCTTCAATGTATTAATTACACGGCTTATCCTAATCTGTATATGAACATAAAAATGTGTTAATTATGTATTATTAAACATTGACGGATTTGTGATATTACTGTTAGTATTAAAAGGGTTGTCTTTTTAATACAAATTATTGTTCTTATCAACGAATCCGTATATGTCAATCGCATCACACTCTTAAAGACCATGTTAACTAGAAGATGTAATTTTCTAAAATAATTTAAATAAGAAAGAATAAATATTTAAATAATAAATTATACTCTCTTTTTTAACTTTAACTAAAAGTTTAGATATTCAAACTATACGTCGACATACAAGACGCTCCATTATTCTTGTTATACTTAATAAATTAAATGATGAAAGATAAATAAAAATATATGAATTATGGTTTAGAAGATGTCACTCTTTCCTAATTCAGCTAATGAGACAAAATGAATAATGATTTTTGCCTAAAATCCCTTGAATAAGGAAGAAAGAATCATTTTTCTCTTTATCTCTTTAATGAATACCAAACTAGACATTAATATATATATATATATATATATATATATATATATATATATATATATATATATATATATATATATTTATACGATATAGGTTTTTTTAGTATGAATTTCATCCAACATAAATTTAATTAATTTTAAATTTATCAGTCTTTATTTTAATTTGGAGATATGAATATCATTGATAATATGTACCTATAGGGTCCACACAAGTTGTCTGAAAGCTTATCACAACAAAATATATACAATTTATTCAGAACAGATAATCCTATAAAAAGCAACGAATTGTAAATATCCTCTACAGATTTTATTTTAGTCAGATATTATCAAATTAATTATTTTGTAATGTTATAAATATTAAAAAATGATTATTTACAGTAAAGGAAAATTAAGTTTATGAACTGGCTGAATGTCAACGTATTCCTAATTAGGAGTTAATGTAATAAGAGAAGAATAAATATGAGAGAAAAATGAATGTTAAATATGAGTGGAAAGTGAGGTTAAATTAGGTACAACAGCAACTCTTAAGATAACGATTACCACAATAATTTACAAAAACAAAAATAAAAAGGCAGTATACTCCTGGAGTTTATTAAAATTTGTATAAACGAGAAGCCTATGGTAACTAACTAGTCAAAACACTAACGTGGAGGATTATTGTAGCTAGCCCCTTCCAAACCCAAAATAAACCATTTTGGAGTTAATTATGTTATTAAGGTGATGATGCACTACTCTTAAGGACACCAAACCTTTTAAACAAAGCTAAACAATGTTCTTCGCTAAATACAAAGTCTAAAATGAAACTATATTACATATTTACAAGGCTTAAAAGAAAAAAAAAAACAAGAATAAACTTGAAACCACCATCTTTCACAAGATTGAAAGTCCTTAAAGTCTTTATACTGCTTCCATTTTCCAAACACAAACCTAAGGTGTTGCTCCTTGGATAGATCTCCATTAAACTCTTAGGATGGTTTCCATCAATATCTCATCAAGAATTACGGTTTCAAGTATTTGGGTGCAAAGTGTTTGTCTTGTTTTTGAGCATGTAGGAAAAATAAGCACCTTCATCAGGAAGATCAATATACAGTAGAGAAATGCCCCTTCATATAGTAATGTACTTGCTACCTCTTTTGGATACAATGTTCCTCAACAAGTTCATATAACACTAACGTGACAATGTGGAAACGACCATGATCGTATCATGGGTGATCATGGAAGAACCAGTTTAGTACGTTACTAGAGCAAGGATTGTCCATCCTGAAGTTCACCTAGATGCATCATTAACATTTGATATCACTAGGCATCTGCTTGCAACCAAAGGAAGGACGAATATTGAAGTTGGAGTGTTGAAATTGTAATTTAGTCACTACAGTTCTTCTTCTTATAAAACACTGACAAAAGATAATATAAAAAAGAAAGAAAAAAGATTTCTTGAGGCGTGTAGATCCATTGTCCTTTAAGACTTATCATGCAAGCTCCTTAGGTTACTACAAGAACTTCCTAAGGGATAAGTCAGATGATTTTCTAAATTTCGTTCTGACTTCACATAATCAATGGAAGTAGTTCCCCTCTTTAGCAACTATTTAACCAAACTGTGTCTCAATTGTATATGTATATTATTTCCACTATAATTCTTATTTTTAGCTATAGCTATAACCGATTGACAATCATAGTGCATTGACATTGATGGGTTTGGTTTCATTTCAAGTGAAATGTTTGCAAAGAAGTTTTCCAACCACTAAGCCTCACTACCAGTCATTTCAAGAGCAACAAACTCAGATTCCATTGTTGATCTTGCAATATTTGTTTGTCTGACTGATCTTTAAGTAATTGCCAAGTTTGAATAAATAACCACTAGTGGATTTTGTCTCATCTGAATCAAAATATTTGTTAGCATCATGGTACCCTTCTAGTACAATAGGAAATTCACTATATTTAATGACATAATTTATTGAACCTCTTAAGTATCTTATAAGCCTTGTAAGTGCATTCCAATATTCCTGATTTGGACATTAGTGTACCTACTCGATCTACCTATTGTATATGCAATATTAGGTCTAAAAACGTTTATCAAATACAATAAGCTCTCCATTGTCTGGGTATACTAAGGTTAAGATATATATTCTTCTTCATTTTTCATTAATTTAGAATTAGCATCATAAGGGGTACTCACGGGTTTGAAGTCATAATACCTAAACTTTTTAACAAGTTTCCCAATGTATTGTTCTTGGGATAGTATTATACTATCTTCATTTCTTATGATTCTAACATCTAAAATTACATTGGCTTTATCCATGTCTTTCATTTCAAAGTTCGATCCTAGAAACAATTTAGTTCTAGAGACAATGTCATTGCATGTGCCAAAAATTAACATGCCATCCACATATAAGCATATAATGACACAATCACCATTTTAAGAATTTATCAACATAAATAGGTGAAAACCATCACATAACAATATATTATCAAGTTTTTCATGTCATTTTTTAGGTGTTTGTTTCAACCCATACAAATATTTTAAAAGTTTACATACATTATTCTCTTGACTAACTACAACACACCCTACAAGTTGAGTCATATAACTTTGCTCCTCCAAATCCCCATTCAAAAAGACTGCTAGGGCTAACAATGCTCAACTGGAGGAAATTCTAGTCATAGGGGCAAAGGTGTCAAAGTAATCTATGTTAGGTTTTTTAATAAAACATTTTTCTACTAATTCTGCCTTATACTTCTCTGTAGATCCATTAGGGTGATACTGTTCTTAAAGATTCACTTACAACCAATGATTTTTGCTCCTTTAGGCAAGACTACTAAGGTCCAAGTATTATTTTTTTTGAATTGATTCAATTTTAGTTCTAATAGCCCCATAGTTTTGTATCAGAAGCATTAGTAGCCTATACAAACCTAGTTGAATCATTATTATCAAGATAAGCATAAAAATAATTACTAACGGAAGTATCCTTCCTTTGTGTTTTACTTCTTCTTAAATCCTCACACAAGGCATTACTATTATTGTTATCAACGGGTTCATACGTCTCACTAACCTTTAAGAGAAACACATGTTTAAAAAACTCAACATTTTTCATCTCCACTATAGAATTACTCTCAAGCATATCACTTTTAAGAACTAGAAAACCTATAGGCAACATTATGTTCAACATAGCCTAAGAACATGAAATTAGAGGTTTTACAGCCTATTTTCCTTTTCTTAGGATTGAGTAACATCACATTAGCTAGGCACCACCCATACTCTTAGATATTTAAGGTAAGGTTGATAACCTTTCCATAGCTTATAAGGAGATTTACCAGTTTTCTTATCAGGTATTCTAGTTTGTAAAAAGCACATAGTAAGCAAGGCTTCTCCGCAAAGGTTATTAGGTGCACTAGAACAAATAAGCATGGCATTTATCATTTCCTTAAGAGTTTTATTCTTTCTCTTGGCTGCTCCATTAAACTCAAGTAATTATGGTGGGGTTACTTCATGGATAATACCTTTTCTAACACAACATTCATTAAATAGTACCTATTCACCACCTTTATCCGATCTAATCCTCTTAATTTTCTTATTCAATTGATTTTCTACTTTTTCTTTGTAGGTTAAAAGCACATCAAATGTTTCATCTTTATTTTTGATTAAGTACACTTTTGTGCATCTAGAATAATCATCTATAAAGGTTACAAAATAATTTTTACTACCTCTAGACATGGTTTGTTTTAAATCAACTGGATCTATGTGAATTAATCCTAACAATTTAGTTTGAAGATCTACAAAATAACATGTTTTCTTTGTTATTTTATAATCTACACATATGTCATATTTACTACTCTATTTATCATGCTATTAATTAATCCTAGTTGCTGTAATTTCATAACATATAAGGAATTCACATTGCTTAATCTAGCATGTCACATGTCATATGAATCAACAATATAAGAAAAAGAACAAGATTCATAGATATTTTTCAGATATGTTGAGTACAAAGAGACCTTGATCACAATATCTCTTCCCCACAAAAACATTATTTTTTCATTACAATATTGTCAAACTCGAGTGGCTCTTTAACACTCACTTTTTGCAATAGAGATTAAATTAACTCTGAATGCTGGAAAGTATAGCACATCACTCAAGTGCATAGTCTTTCTAGATGTGAGTTTAAGAAGAACTTTCCTTTTTCCTAGAACAGAAGTTATCCTGGAATCACGAAGGTAAACATGTTCTTCACCATCTCCTACACTAGTGTAAGAGGTAAAGACACTTCTATTTGCATAGATATGTTTGGTATCACCAAAGTCTATCACCCATTTGCTCACATTCGTCATCAAATTTACTTGTGAAATGAGCACAACAATAATATCATCTTCTTTCTATCCAACTATATTTGCCTTAGGAGGCTTGTCGTTTCAACTTCTTTGCATGAATCTAATCTTCAACTTGTTTTGAATTTGAAGGGAGATTGGAGACGAGTTTTGGAGATGAAAGAGCAAAAACAACTTCTTACATGTCTAGAAGGATATACACACGTTCTTGCTAGCGTACAAATTTTTGACCAGAAAAGAACTCGATTTTTGATACATCCTGAAAAGATTTCGCGAAGACCGTCTGAGTTTTTGAAATAATATTATGAAGGTTTGAGTTGTTTTTGTTTGTCATAAGTCCTTAAGCATATTGTTAAATGTTCAAAAAAGATAATAAAAAAACCACGAAACAAGATTTTCCGAAGAGTGTAGATCTTGTTCTAAAATCTTAATGTTGATTGCAAAAGAATAACCTTAGATTGCAACATTCAAAACTTTAATCAATGTTGAAATTTCAAGCAACGTTAAAATTCTTTAAGTGTTGCAACCTTAAATAATTTATTATTTTTTATTTTCTTTTAATAATTTTATTCTCTCCTACCTCTATAAATAGAGAGTTCTTCCTTCATTCCAAAATCAATCTCTCTCATTCTCCTTTGTTCTTAGTTTCATTCTTTAGCTCTTTTTCTCTTCTAAAAATATTCTGGGTTATTTTTATACTCTTTTTAGAGATCCTTGTTAGTTTTGATATCATTAGAAATATTTTCGGAAGTTCCTGGGTTATCCTAGGGGACTTACGCAATACATTACAGATAAGTCCTTAAAGCAGTGAAACTACACGCCTCAAGATACTGTTTTGTCAGCTTTACTTCAACAATCTTAACGACTTATGGCTTAATTCAACAACATGCCTTCGGAGAGCCAAACCATTTTTTCCAAAACTCAGACAGTCTTCGCGAAATCACTTCCCGACATGTCAAAAGTCGAGCTTTTCTTTGGACAAAACTTCTGGTGCTGGAAAGAACGTGTGTCCATTTTAACGACTTATGTCATTTGAATCTAACAAGATCATTATGACGAAAGATAGTGTTTTCGTGGGAAAGGGATATTGTGATCAAGGACTCTTCATACTGAATGTTTCTAAAAATATTTTGCTTATATTGTTGACTCATATGTGGTATATGAAATTCTAGATTAGGACATGTGAATTCCTTGTATGTTTTGAATTTACAGTGACTAGGATTAATTAATATGCATGATAAACATAGTAATAAGTGTGATATATGTTTATAGTCTAAAATAACAAAGAAACATGTTTTTTTATTGAATGTCGAACTGAATTGTTAGGGTTAATTCATACTGATCCAGTTGATTTGAAACAAACCATGTCTAGAAGAGGTAAAAATTATTTTGTGACCTTTATAGATGATTATTCTAGATACACCAAAGTTTACTTAATCAAACTTAAAGATGAAGCCTTTAATGTGTTTTTAACCTATAAAGTAGAAGTAGAAAATCAATTGAATAAGAAAAGTAAAAGGATTAGATGAGATAGAGGTGGTGAGTATATATGTACTGTTAATGAATTTTGTGTTAAAGAAGGTATTATTCATGAAGTGACCCTACCATATTCACCTAAGTATAATTGAGTAGTTGAGAGAAAAAAAAGAACCATTAAGGAAATGATGAATGCTATGCTTGTTAGATTTGGTACACTTGGTAACCTTTGGGGAGAAGCCTTGCTTACTCCATGTTTTTTACAAAATAGAATACCCCATAAGAAAACTGGCAACACTTCTTATGAGCTTTGGAAAGGTTACCAACCTAACCTTAAATATCTAAGAGTGTGGGGGTGTCTAGCTAAGGTAAACTTACTCGATCCTAAGAAAAGGAAAATAGGCTCCAAAACCTCTAATTATATGTTCTTAGGCTATGTTGACCATAATGCTACCTATAGGTTTCTAGTTGTTAAAAGTAACACACTTGAGAGAAATTCTATAATGGAGACAAAAAATATTGAGTTTTTTGAACATGTGTTTCCCTTAAAGGTTAGTAAGATGTCTCAACTTCTTGATGATAACAATAATAGTGATACCATGAATAAGGATTTGAGAAGAAGTAAAAGATAGAGAAAGGAAACTTTCTTTGGAGATGACTTTTATACTTATCTTGTTGATAGTGATCCAACGAGCTTTATAGAGGCTACTAGTGCTCCTGATGCAAAATAGTGGGATAAGGCCATTAATACTGAAATTGAATCAATTCAGAGAATAGTACTTGAACTTTAATAGATTAGCCTAAAGGAGAAATACCATTGGTTGTAAGTGGATCTCTAAGAAAAAGTATCACCCCGATGGATCTAAAGAGAAATATAAGGCAAGATTAATAACAAAAGGTTTTACTCAAAAACCCAACATAGATTACTTTGATACTTTTGCTCCCGTGAATAGGATTTCCTCCATTCGAGTATTGTTAGCTCTAGCAGTTATCCATAAACTTGTGATACATTAAATGGATGTTAAAATAACTTTTTTGAATGGTCATTTAGATGAGGAAACTTATATGATTCAACCTGAAGGGTATGTTGTACCTAGTCAAGAGAATAAAGTATGCAAACTTTTAAAATCCTTGTATGGGTTGAAACAAGCACCAAAACAATGGCATGAAAAACTTGTGTTTGATTTGTGATGGTTTTTCACCTAATGATGTTGATAAATGTGTGTACTCTAAATCTGAAAATGGTAATTGTGTAATTATATACTTGTATGTGGATGACATGTTAATCTTTGGTACATGCAATGAGATTTTCGCTAGAACTAAATTGTTTCTAGGATCAATTTTCGAAATGAGTTTAGGTACTAGAATGATAAGGAAGGCAGACAATATATTATTATCTCAAGAATAATACATTGAGAAACTTCTTAAGAAGTTTGGATTTTATGACCTAAAACTAGTGAGTACTCCCTATGATGCTAATTGTAAATTAATGAATAATAAAGGAGAATCTATATCTCAGCCTCAGTATGACCAGATAATTGGGAGCTTAGTGGACTTTATGAGCTTTTCTAGACCTGATATTTCTTATGCAGTAGGTAGACTGAGTAGGTACACTCAATGTCCAAATCGGGAACATTGGGATGCACTTACTAGGCTTATGAGATACTTAAGAGGTTCAATGGATTATACCATTGAATATAGTGGATTTCCCACTGTACTACAAGGGTACAATAATGTTAATTGAATCTTTGATTCATATGAGAAAATCCACTAGTGGTTATGTATTCACACTTGGAGGTGGTAATGAGGCTAAATGGTTGAAAAACTTCTTAGTGAACAATCTAGAAGGAATGAAACCAACCTCATCAGTGTTAATACATTGTGATTGCCAATCGACAATAGTTATAGCTAAAAACAAGAGTTATAATGGAAAGAATAGACATATACAATTGAGACACAATTTTGTAAAGTAGTTGCTAAAGAGTAACTTCATTAATCATGTGAAGTCATAACGGAATCTTGCTGATCCACTGACAAAATCCCTAGGAAGACATATGATATTAAAAACATCGAGGGGAATGAGACTTAATCCACTTGCAAACAAACAAGTGATGGTAACCCAACCTTTCTGATTGGAGATCCCATGAATAACGTTTATATGGGTAAAAACAAGTAACATTTTAGTTGTAATAGCACTAAATTGATTTTAATCAATTATGTCCCTTCCTATGGTGTGTGTGTTTGTGAAAGTGCTAAAGACTACATTATTAAGAGGTTAAACTTTGTCATTAAATTCTATATGGTGAAAGAATTTTAGCTTAAACAATGTTTTTAATGATTTTCATATCCCTAATGAGTGGTGTATGATTTGAAGCATACACTTGATGAAATCACTTATATGAGTGTCGAGTGGGACCGCTTGCATGAGATATTGGCATGATCTCTAGTGCACTCATGAATATCGGGCACACGCATGGCCTAGTAAGCACAACACAGCGATAACAACAAGGATTTTGGGGGTGTATTAAACCTCTAACACACGTCAAGTGTCTTTGATTCATATAGCTTTCTATACCAACTACACTGTGTTAAGTTTCTAAATCTAAGACTGGTTCATATAACTTGCTATACCAATTACATCCTATGAGACCCAAGATAAAAGTTTCGTATCTTTTCCTTCAACTCTCTTTTGCAATAAGTGGAGGATTGTTATAAAATATTAATGTTGATTGTAAAAGAATAACATTGGATTGCAACATTCAAAACTTTAATTGTCAATGTTGAAATTTTAAGCAAAGTTGAAATTCTTTAACCTTAAATAATTTATTGTTTTTAATTTTTTTATTGATTTTATTCTACCCTAGTTCTATAAATAGAGAATTCTTCCTTCATTCCAAAACACACCAAAATCAGTCTTTCTCGTTCTCCTTTCTTCTTATTAGTTTCATTCTTTAGCTCGTTTTCTCTTCTAAAAATATTCTGGATTATTTTTATACTCTTTTTAGATATCATTGCTAGTTTTGAGATTCTTATAGATATTTTGAGAAATTCTTCTTATATCCTGGAAAACTTGAGCAATAAGCACTTATAAGTCCTTAAGATTAATTAAACTACACCTGAGGAAATACTAAAAAATATTGTTGCCAATTTTTCTATAACAGATCTACGGTTCTTGAGAACTTATTCGTAATATATCGCACACTGTAATATAATAGAAAGTTTCCAAAAATTTTGAAAGATATTGTAAGTAACAAAAAGAACTCTAAAAAGAATAAAAAATAAATCCAAAATATTATTAAAAGAAAGAAGAGAAGGAAGAAAATCCACGAAGAAACCACACTTTACGATTTCAACAAAATCTATGTTTTAGAATCCCACTTGCAAGTCTTGCGGAAGGGGATTTGACCAACAGAAAAGTAGCCCTCACCAAGCAACGTGCCCGTTGCTTTGGGCTGAGAAGATTTGCAATACAGTTATAACACTTTTTCATGCTGAAATATTATAGCTTTTTAATTTTTGAAGTTATTTGACTGTTTCAATAAATTTAGGAGTACTTCCATATTTTTAGGAAGGTATAAAACATGGAATGTCTGTAGTTCCTATTTTCTGGCTTTCCGATTGAGTTAAGATCTATTTAAAGTCTTTTTCAATTCAATAAAAAAATAGACTTAATATAACAATTTCTTTGTTTTACTTTCTACTAACCCATTCCTTCAATTCTTTTAAAACTCCAACAAATAATGGAATAGTAGCAAATGTTGCTGATAGCCAAGCCAGGAGGTGAGAAGTGGAAAATAGAACTCAAATTTTATTTCTTGAAAAATGCCAAATACAATTGACGAATATCCAAGTGGTGAAATTTTGCAAACTTAAAATCACTCAAGAATGTGTAAATATCTTTCTGTTGATTTTAGTTTTAGGACTTTATCAAGTTTTAACTTTTTTTATTTTTATTCGTTCATATAGACCATAATCCTTTCTAATAAACTTCGATGCAACAAAAGCTAAAGATGAGCAACTTGTTTTGGAAGTGGCCAGTGCAACTAAAGGTGGAATTAAAAGGTTGAACCAAGCTGTAGTGACCTATTGTTTCAAGTTAAGGACTCCAATGAACAATTTGAAGACCTGGAGCAACCTATCACAACCATTAAATGCACTTGCTAGATTTGTTACCTGCTGAACCAGATCAACCAAATGCACTGGACAGAGGAATTTACATTGAAGTGTACTACTGTAGGAAATCTTTTTAACCTGTAATTGTAGGTTAAACCAGTTTATAGGTAGCTAGCTATAAGCAGTGAAATCTGTAATAGTGTTGACTTCGGGAGATTTGTCAATGAATCTTGGGCAAAGAAGGAAAGACTCAAAGTTGCCGAACATGGAAAGCTAAAGACATACCTTTTAACAGCATTTCTTGAATTTCTTCCATTGTAGTACATTTTCTCTTGAAGATACATAGAATCCTGGACTACATAGTTAGCTAGGAGTATTTGAACTTCAGGTTTTGAGTTTTTTTTTTAGAAATAGTTTGCTGTTTTTATAATTTAAGAACTACAAAGTTTGGCTTAGATCATGAATTCAGTTCATTTTATGTGAAATTCGTGATTTCTTCAATCTCTACATTATTATTATTCTTGGTTTCCACCAATTGTTTACTCAAATCGTATTGTTCAACATATTGTAAGGTGACGTTTGCAATTATATACATTTTGATACGAGACTTTCAGTACATTTAGTGTAGTATATATATTTCGAGCATGAGACTAAATATTAATATATGATCTAATAACGATAACATGTAAAATAATATGTACAACAAACAACAAATCTCTCTAGAATATAATCTAGCAATGACTCATAACTCTAATATAATGTTAATAAAAGAAAAAGTACATATAAAATTAATTTTTCATATGTTGAATATACAAATAAAATGTTATATTTATAATAAAAGAAATATAGACTAAATTCAAAATAAAAACAAAAATCAATAACAAACTAACTAAAATAAAAAATTAAAATAAAATATCTAATATTTTAATATATGTAGCAGATAAAAAATTTTGTATAATGCGGCGTTACGGCTAATGCATAGTCATTGTTGTAACAAAGTGATCACATAGATGTCTCTCTCCCCCCTCTCTCTCTATCTCTCTCCTCTCTTTCCCTCCCTCTCTCGTGTGCGAGCGTGTTTGTGTGTTTGCGCGCATGTGTGCATTCGTGCGTGTGTGCGTGCCTGTGTGTGTCTGTGTGTGCGTGTGTTCGCGTGCGTTTGTGTGTGCGTGGGGACAGGGACAACTAAGTAGTGTGTGATATGATTTGTTATGATAAATTTTTTTCTTAAACATGGTTTCCCATTTGTGCAGTGCTGTTATTGAATTTAATTTGAATCTGTCCAATGATATTCTTAGTTGCTTTCTTTGTTGTGCACATGACTGCCAAATCATAAGTTGGAATATGAGGGAAGAAGATGGAAAAGGGAATATGACTGAAGTTAACAAGGCCATCTGGTTCAATATATAGTACAACATAATATGCAGTGGAAACTCTTAAAATACTTTATAAGAACACACGCGCACACAGATTCCCAAATATTCATTTAAGAGCCTTTGTTTACAGTTTGCTCTTACTATTCACCTGTTTTTGCTAACTCATTCTTATTGGTGGTGGACACTACAACAACCTCAGTCGTACTACTTAATTCTGTCTCTGATGACACCAAATCAGTTTGTTGTTTCATTTCTTTGCTTTTACTCCACAGCACCATGTACAAGCCACACACAATTAGCGCTGCGCCAAGTACACTGAACATATTAAAAAAATAAATAAATATCAGTCACACGAGAGAAATTAGCATGACAATTTTTTATTCAAGGTTTTTTCTTCTTCTTAGCAACAAGACACAATATAGAAGAAGAGTAAAAGAGTACATAGTACATAATTATGATGTCACCTTTTAAGTAACTCCCAATTCATAAATATATATTGTTTTATCTTCTGTATTTAAGGTTTACCACAAGTTACCAATAATTTTACCGAACAAGGTCTAAATGTTTATTAAGTGAAAAAATGGTGCAAAAGAAATAGTTTATACCTTCCAAGGTATAGTTTCTCTTGTAATAAGAGTGGAGCGGTGATAGCCACGAGCACAAGGGTAAGGGGATTGAATACAGATGCATATAATGGACCTTTCTTCCGTACACACCACGAAGTGACAATATTAACGAATGTAGTGACTGCAATTCCCTGCCACAGAATTTTAGTTTCAAAATATGAATTATAAGTAAATGGCAAACTTCCATTTCATTTTGGAGTTAAAGTATGAGAAAAAGGGTCGGAAAGATAGCGCAAAAGGTAAAATGTGATGAAAATTTGAAATATGAAGAAAATAAAATAAAAATGATATAGAAATTGAATAATTGTTCTTAGCGTACCGAATAGAGTGTCGCCAAAATCCTAATAGCTGAAGGCAACTTCCATTGATTCCAATCTTTTTCAACACAAAGGGCAAAGAGTGTGGCTTGTACTGCCGCCATTGAATTCATTAACGATGTACTTGAGTGGTGGCTTGGATATTCCTTACTCAGCTTAGCCTATATTATTGTACATTCACAGCTTCAACAAATATGTATCCAAAACCACACCAAACACGTGCCTACTCGTATTAATTAAAGCAAAAAAACATACATCATATATGTAACATGTCTATGTACTTATCTTACTAGAATGAGAAGAAAATGAGCCAAGAAAAGAAAACTGATGGGTATAAAAGTTTTCTAATTTTTCTTCTTAAAAAATGCTACCTTCTTGAGGATTACCAAACGAAATTACAGTGGTAGGGGTTATATGGTAGTTTCCTCACGTATTTTGAGTTAAATTTAACACGGATGGAACGAAGTGCAGATTTATTAGTTTGTGAAGGTATTTTAAAGAGAAGTAGAAGAAATATATTAGGATTTTATTAGGAGTTTCTCTACATTTGTGGGAATTCAAAATGCTTTTTTTTTTTTTCGAGTTAAGTGTTGGATTTAGAAGTTTCTAGCTACAATGTGATTTAACTTTGGCTTGTCAAGCTTTATCTGATGAAAAGATACTTCCATGGTCTGTTAGAGGTTATTGCATAAAATGTGTAAAGTTTTGTAATGATATTGATTTTAAAGTGTAACATTTTTCGAGGAGGAAATTGTTGTATGGTGAGTTTAGGCCTTTTATAGGGAATGTTTCGGTGGTATACAATTATACCAAGACTTTTATCATATAATTGGTTATGGTTTTGGTTCTGAGTTTTGTTTGATTCTTGTTTATTTTAATAATATTTTATATGATGATATATTATAGATGTAATTTAAGATATTGTTAATGTTAAGGAGTATATTGATGTTTATCATGGATTTTACAAGTTAAAAAAATATAGTGAAATTACAAAGTGACAAATATTACCTCACGCAACAAAAAGGATTGCATAATAGAACATAATTCTTCACAGTATTGTTAAGTGTATAATAAGTTATGTGCTCATTCTCCTTCCAAAGATGCAAAGTAAGTTGAGAATTTCTAGCTTGAAAACTAAGAGTTTAAAATCTTCACATTCAATCCATAATTATTCAAATCTAAAGTAGTTTAAATTTATTTTGATGTTTTTAAGCTCAAATTCAAATTTATATTCATAAACTCTAGATTTGGTCCATTCAATTGTATATGAATTAAATATAGATTGAAAAACCTTTCTTATAAGTTTGAATAAGTTTATTTAATGAAACATTAGGGTGGGTCTCTATGTATGACAAGACCAAGTGAGCTTACCTCATGTAAGGTCGATTTGGTGACAAATCCCTAATTAAAAGTCCAATTGTAAGAAGTATGATTAAGCAAATATAAGAAGAGTTATCAGTAGAAGGTGAAGTAAAGCTCTCTTTCTCTTTTAGACCATCATGGGTGGAATAATTTTGGACTTTGTATTATGAATCTAGTAATTGTAGGACTTATTTTTTGATCTTGTATTTGGACCAAGTAAAATAAAGTTTTTGGCCACTTAAGTCAACAAAGGGACAAGGTCCAAAGTTGATCCAAGTGGATGTCAAAGAGCTAGTTTAATCAAGGGGTCAAAGTTTTCAACCTAATTTGGTGAGCAAGTGTATGAGGCATCCCACCTATGTGTGTGTAGTCATGTGTGATGCTCACATTAGAGATGATTTCCCATAGATGGTGGTCACATCCTCCTCTTAATGGAGAGGAATTTTTACACATTTCCTCCTCCTAATGGAGAGGATTTTTCATCTTGTTCTCCAAGCTAGCCAAGCTTGGGTTTTTAGGTCTAGCTTCTACAATTTGGAGACACCCTTAGCCTATAAATAAAGATGTCTCTCACTCCTGTAATCAACTTTGAATTTAAATTATGCTGTCATTGTTGAGCCATAATACTCATCTTATGTCACCCAAGGTCAGCATCCCAAGTGGTCTTCTCTAGTCACCTTCCTCAAGAGTTGGCCTAACCTCTCTTTGAGCATCATCAAACATCTCTCCCTTCCATCTTAAATCACATAGGTCGAGATTCTTAGCCCTTTCCCCACCAAATTCCGCTCCATATATCCCTTTTATCTTGTTGAGTTTCATATTCTACTTTTTTTATTCTATATGCTTCCTTCTTGAGCTTTCAATTTCAAAATATCAACTCTGTTTTTGTGTGTGGTGGTCTTGTTTTTCACTTAAAAAGAGTGGAAAAAGAAGTGATAAAAGATTCAAAGAAAAGGTTACAAATAGTTCCCAAAGAACCTAGAAAAGGTACTTCAAATTGTGTGCATTTGATCACTACCACTATCTTGTTTGATAAATATACTTTACTGCACTTGTGCTCTCTATTTTGTGAGTTTTGGGCTCTATCCAGCAGATCAAACTCTTGGAAATTGATTTTAAAGGAGTGGTCTTAGTGTCCTATTTCCTCAAAGCTTGCCAAAGACAAGAAGCACTAATTTCTATTTTAGTAATTTTTGTTTTTGTGCTTTTATTCTAGTGCCTTTCTTTAGGTAACCTTTTTTGTGTGCTTAACCTTCTTTTCCTACCCTTTAATTTATTGCTTGTCTCCTTTGGTTTTCTTCTTTTGTCATACATAAACTCCTTTTGGTAACCTTGATTCTTTTTTAGACATTTTCTTGCTTTTGGTTGGCCTACTTCTCGATTTTGGTGATTTCCTCGTGGTGTAGGTTATCTATGAGGTGATCCAACATTTGGAGGTAGCATCCTAGGTGATGGAGACCTAGTGGGAGCTTCAAAGTCTTGTGTGGTAGCCAAGAAGGAAGTGAAAGAAACACTTAAGAAGAAGATTAAAGTTTGTGTGTATTTCTTTGAGTTATAATCTTGCTTTGTTTTCCTTGTAAGTTTCAGCCTTGTTAGGTTGCTTAGGAGAGTCTTTGGTGCTCAATCTCATTTCCTAAGAAGAACCTCTAAAAGATATTAAATTTCTTACTTTTAGTTGGTAAGTTGGTGGTCCAAATTTCTTTCTCACTTTACCATTAAATAAGATAGTTTAGGTCAATTGCTTTCCTTAATTGTTTGTAGCTTAGTACGTATCTACATTTATTTTAAGTCTAGTTCCCTTTGATATATTTGGTGCAAGAAAACTTGAGATAAACTTTGGCTAAGAAAGACTTGGTTCTTAAGCAATCTATTGTGATTCACCTCCCTTTCCTAGAAGTGAACTTAAGTAGCTTTTGCCTCCTTAAGTCTCTTAAACTCCTTTTGAAATACTAAGCAGTTTGTTTGTGCATAGCATATTTTTGAAAACATTAAGAATGTCTAAGGCACCTTCTTACCAAATTTGTAATGATTCTAGTGAAGAAATCCAACCAAGTTTAACACATGTGGCCAAGGAACTAAAATCACTAAATTTTTTGCTAAAAGTAGAAACCCTCTTTTAAAAAAAACGAAAAAGTTGAAAAGAAAAAATATCTTGCTTCCTTAGAACAAAAGCTTAGGATTCTTAATGAAAAACAAAAGAGAGTCCAAGAGGAAACAATAAGAGTTCAAAAAGGAGTTGAAAAAAAAGTAAAAGTAGGAGTCTCTCTTAAAAAGGATTAAAAAACTCCAACATAAATCACACACACTTTGAAGAGGAAATGTTTACCTTGTCCTTTAGTACAACCTTGTTTTATCAATTCTTAATCATAACTTTTTCTTCTTTTTCATTTCCATAGATGATAGTAGTTGTTAGATTATTTGGAGAGAAAAACATTAATATTTAGATCTAACATGTGTACATATAAAAGCAACAGGAAACATATACCTGAATGATGAGCCATATTGAAAAACTGAAGCAACATCCAATACCACTTAGAACACCTATCCATTGTTTTCCATCTGATGCTCCTTTCTGACCGATATCCTTTTTAGGCATAAGATTAATGTGAATATTCTTCCAAATATTTATTTCTACTCCTTTAAAGAATGACAACATCATTGTCCCATTAACTCCAATTATCGTTCCCATCACCTTAGTTTTTCCTGTTACAGTTCGCAAGTTTAACTTTTCGTAGCTACAAAAAAGATAAAAAAAATCAGTGCATTTTTTTCTTAATTCTCTTTCCCACAAAAAGGAAATAGCACATGACTGTGAAAACTGGTGAGTCATGACTACATACCCATACAAAAAGGAGAAGATGAAAGTGACCACAGGAACCATGTTGAAAACAGCGTTAGCATATGTTGCTGATACCAACGCTATGGCGTTGAAAAAAAGATTTTGGAATAAACTCCCCCTATTCATTCATATCATCAATAAACATTATTTGAATTCAAGTTATTGTACAAATTAATTTAATAATAAGGACAAAAAGGTGAAGGTTGAATAGTTTGCATCAACCATACCCAAATAATCCACAAAGAAATGTCATCACGAGCACTCTCCATGTCAACTTTGGTCTGTTTTTTCTGTTTTGATTGTCAAAAAGAAAAGTAAAAAATTATCCAATGATGCATAAACTATGATGTGAAGATTACAAAATACAATAAGCTATGATGTGTGAATTCACCTTTCGAAAATAAAAGCAAGAATAAAAGTGATAGCAGCTCCAAAAATGTGCCGGTAGGCACTGAATACTCTAATGCTCATTCCATCAGTTATGGCGAGGCTAGCAATCACAGTATTTCCCGTGTATGCAACCTGCACTAGCATCATCAGTAAGGGAGGCTTCAACTCTTGCATCACTTTCACTGTATGGTTCATTGTATTGGCTTTTGTATATGTTCGTTTGCTTGATGAAGGAAACAAAGAAAACAGAAAAAATAGAGAAATATGTGTGAAGGTTCTATATCAACAAAGACTTATATTTGTTCATAGGGATTATTAGTTACTACTCAAACTTTCGTTCCTTCCATGCATTGCACGTGTTAGTTACATATCCTAATCTGTATATGAACATAAAAATTTATTAATTATGTATTATTAAACATTGACGGATTTGAGATGTTACTGTTACTATTATTATTATTATAGTTTCTTTAATCTAAATTATTGTTCTTATCAAAGAATCCGTATATGTCCATCGCATCACACTCTTAAAGACTATGTAAACTAGATGTATTCTTTATAAAAAATTTGTAAAAAAAGCAGGAATAAATATTTAAATAATAAATTATACTTTTTGTTTTTTTTTTAACTTTTACTAAATGTTTAGATATTCAAACTAATACGTCGACATAAAAGACGCTCCATTATTCTTGTTATACTTAATAAATTAAATAATTAAAATGATGAAAGATAAATAAAAAAATGAGTTATGGTTTAGAAATGTCAGTCTTTCCTAATTCAGCTAATGGGGTCGAAAATGAATAATGATTTTTGCCTAAAATATCCCTTCTATAGCAAAAAGTTGAAAGAAAAGGGAGGAGGAAGAAATAATTACTTTTCTTTTTATCTCTCTAACGAATACCAAACTAGAAATTAATATATATACGTATGCACATACGTCATACGAAATAAATTTTTTATTAAAAATAAAATATAACTTCTTATGTTATATTTTATAATATGAAAATATAACTTCTTATGTTATATTTTAGTGATATTTTATAAATGTTATATATATATATATATATATATATATATATATATATATATATATATATATATATGATATAGTTTTTTTAGTATGAATTTCATCCAACATAAATTTAATAAATTTTAAATTTATCAGTTTTTGTTTAAATTTGGAAATATGAATATAATTGATAATATGTAACTAGGCACCACACAAGTTGCCTGAAAGCTTGTCGCAAAAAAATTTATACAATTTATTCAGAACAGATAACCCTAAAAAGCAACAAATTGTAAATATCCTCTACAGATTTTCTTTTAGTCAGATATGTTTATCAAACTAATTATTTTGTAATGTTATACATATTAACAAATGATTATTTACAATAAAGGAAAATTAAGTTTATGAACTGGCTGATTGTCAACGTATTCCTAATTAGAAGTTAATGTAATAAGAGAAGAATGAATACAGAGAAAATTGAATGTTAAATGTGAGTGGAAAGTGAGGTTAAATTAGGTACAAAAGCAACTCTAACGATTACAACATTTACAAAAACAAAAATAAAAAGGTAGTATACTACTAGAATTTATTAAAATTTGTATAATTTATACTATAAGTTTTTTCTATATAAAAAGTCGTAAAAAATTATTTTCTTACAAATTTTCACATGAATTTTGAAAATTCCATGAACTATTTACAGAAATATTTCATGAAATATAATTTATGTGAAGTTGTGGTCTTTAATAATTGATCTAATAATGAATGCAATAATAGTCTGTACTTCAAATCACCAAAGTGTTATCCCTATAAGATGGCAGTTTAGTAGCCAATGGCTAAACTTATTAAAGTTCTTGAAGTTGAAAATCGTTTGTTTATTAAAAAAAGATAGGATTTTCTAATCTAATTAAGCAACTTAATTCTCCTCAAACTCCCCCATCATTCTCTTAAACAAACTTTGACAGTAATATTGTTCTTTTAGGAATTTTTCACTTTCTTGAATTATATTTTCTCATCTGTACACTACAAGAACACTGATAACTCACTTCTAAATCTGTCAAAACGGGTCACCCGGCCCGACCCGATCCGGTTCACTCTGGGTTCAACTCGTATGAGTCGAGTCTAAATAAGTCGAATCTAATCCGACTCAAATTCATGATGAGCCAGATTAATCCAGGGATTGTGACCTATTTTGAGAGCTGAATTCACTTCTACGATACTGTGTAGGTGTTGTTGAGATGGACAGTAGAAGCGTCGGTCTTGGAGATGTTTCATGTGCTTGAGTTGGTCCAATAATAACAAAAACTAATTTTTATTTTTAAAACGCTAGCATTAATTAGCTGGTCCATGCTAAAAAATAAAAAACAAAAATTAATTTTATTTATAAAAAAACTAGCATTGGCCAGCTCACAATATATAATAAAAAAATTAAGTTTTATTTATAAAGTGCTAATATCGGTCTAACTTATGCTAAAGAAAAAAATAATTTTTATTTATAAAATAATAGTATCGATCAAGCTACCACTAAATAATAAAAATATAATTTTTATTTATAAAATAATATTACTAAATAATGATAAAAAAATCAACATTTTAATAAGTAATAAAAAGATTAACTTTTATTTATAAAGAGATTCGTCAGTTGAGTCTATGCTGAAAAATGAAAAGATAATTTTAATTTATAAAGGAGTAATGTTGCTCATCCTCAAGTTAAATAATAATAAAAAATTAAAATTTTATTTATATAGGAATAATATTGAACAAGTCAATAAGAATATGGATTTTATTTATAAAAGGGTCGCATCGACTAAGTCGACACATAAAAATAAAAAATAATTTTATTTTATAAAGGATTTGAGTTGAACAAACCTACCTAAACGCTCAACTGAACATAATCGCTAGTAAATAAATAACTTTTTAACTCGTACATTATATTTTAGTTTGTTTAAAATCGAAACGTATAAAATTGTAATGGCAATTTTGTAATTTTAGCAACATTATATGTTTCGATTCAGTATGAACTGATGTCATTACAAAAATATACAATTTTAGTAGGAGTTATTTTAACGTTAGCGGAGTTTTAACCTCCAGAAAATACAATTCCTGGGGATACCAAAACCCCTAGAAAAAGCTGCGTCAGAATTGGCAAGACTTTTGCTAAAACGGTCGGGATTAGCAGGGGTTTTTCAAAAACCGCTAGGATTAGCAAGGGTTTCTACAAAACCGTCGAAACTATCCTATTTTCACCATTCTTGTTCATCTTTATCATCTTTGTTCACGAAATCATCTCTATTTCCAAAAATATAACTTATATACCATTGGTTGGAAATGATATTTTATATTCATTTTCATAAAACAAGACTAAATAGTTTATAATAATATAAAAAGTAAACACAATTTTTAATAATAATTTGTAACGCATAATAAATAAAAAATGAAAAGGTAAACAAATAATTTTACCCGTAAAAAAAGTGATTTTTTTACTATTTGATTCTCTTCCCATTTAAACCTACTACCTCGGTTCTCTGACTAACTGAGGCAAAAAGTCCTGACAGCTTTCTTGAAATAGGCCTACTGCCTCGGTTCTCTGAGTAACCGAGGCAAAAAACTCTGACAGCTTTTTTGAAATAGGCCTACTGTCTCGTTTCTCTGACCAACCGAGGCAAAAATCCCTGATAACTTTTTTGAAATAGGCCTATTGCCTCAGTTCTCTGACCAACCGAGGCAATATGTCCTGCCAAAAACTGACAATCTCTGATTCTGAACGTTTCAAATCTATTTCTCAACATCTACTACCTCGGTTCCATTTTAACCGATGTCATAGACCCTTTATGCCTCAGTTTAACTACGAACTGAAGCCTATAGTTAGTATATTTTTTCAAATTTTCGATTTATACTTTTATTTTGAATTTTTTCTGGAAGGTTTACGCATCGGTTGTATTTATAACTAAGGTAATAGCCTCTTCGATAGTTAAATTCAAGAAGCGTAAAAGAGTAAGCACATTTCACTCTTTCTTCTTCTTCTTTCGCCAGAGAGCCGCTTCTCATCTTGTGCAAACAACTTCTTCGTGTCGCTTCGCCGCCGGTGCCTCTACCACTAGCCGCTGCCTCCATCACTGGTCGTCGATTCTTCCTCCACCACTGACCGCCGCCATTGCCTCCATCATTGGTCGTCACTTCATTTGTCGTGTGAACGTTGATGCCTCTACTTATCCTTGCCACTGGTCGTCACTTCCTTGTTGCCACTGTTGTTCGTCGTCGTCACCGGCCGTTCCTTGCTACCTTCGACCATTTTGTCGCTGCTTTTTGCTTCGTTTGCCGCCTCTGTTGTCCCATTGAAATAAAAAGAGAAAAAAATTGAATAGGCAAAAGACCCAATTTCTCAGAAAAAAAAACATCTACCGCCTCAGTTTCAAACCAACCGAGACAAAAGATCCCCATATACTGCCTTGGTTTAGAACCAAGGCAAAAAGGCCTTTTTGCCTCGTCTGTATATACCTCGGTTCATGAACCGTTGTTTATATACGAAAATAATCGGTGTCGTTTCCCTTTACTGCACTAGTGAATATTTGTCATTCAAAATTCACCTAATTTTGCTGATGTTGTTCCTGAAATTGTCGTGATAAACAACAATCTTCTCTTCACTCGATCATTGTCGAAGAAGACGCAAAGATCAATACTTCTCATTGAAAAAGCTTTTAATGAAGATATCAATACATCTTTGATCAACCAAAAGACTGTGGCTGAACTTCAAACTTGTACCCCTACCCCGCACCCACAAAACCCTCCTAAACCTTCTAATCATACACCTTCCTCATCCACCCAACTTGCTCTCACTACAAAACAAAATGTAGTTACATATAGTGAAAATCTGTATGTAGCTCTCCAAATTCGTATGCAATGTCTTATATATGGATTACTGACGAACCAAAATTCCTATGTAATATATTCGTAGGTAATGTTACATACGGATAAATCTATATATGTAACTGAGTTGGCAGATTGGAAGATCAAACTTGTTACAAAGACTACACATACATGTATAACCAATTCAATGATACAATGTAGACAATTCAATGTTACAAAGACACACAATACTGAATAATAGTTTCATATATTGATTTAATAATAATCTTTATACATAATAATTTATAAATTCCAAACATGTTTAAAATGTCTAAGTGTTAATAATATAGGATAACTAACAAGTTACTAATATCAAATGTTTGAAAGTCCTAATACTAAAAGGATTTTCTAGATCTTGTTGTTGGTCTTCATTCATGTCTTGGGGCTGATTTTGTTGGTTTGGCATTGGAAAGAATCTTTGTGTAGTCGTTGTTGCCGAAGGTGGAAGATATCATGTTAATGCACCAATAAAACTTTGTAATGTGTGTATCTGTGTTATTCTTCAGCCCTCAAAGCATTTGTTTCACACTTCTTAGGACTGCATTTTTATTTTGTTGTGTTTTATTTTTTATTTGTAGTTGCTGATTTGTTTTTGTATGCTTTGCCTGAAGTCAATGATGGTTTTGTCTTTAAGTTATAAGTTTTCTAGTATTAGTTTTCTGTATCTTCACACTTGAGAGTAAATTTTGAGATTTGAGCATCTATTATATATGAGTATTAGGAACTATTTGTTTGCATTGTGTCTGCTTTGTTTGGCTTAGTTGCTGCTATCTTGGAGACTGATTGATATGGGATGTCAAAACTGTGAGTTGTCAATATTTACATCATATTGTTTTGTTATATGGTTTGGTATTGTGACATGGTCTTCTTTTAACTCATATCCACCATTTTGGCATTGCAAGGGTTAATGGGTAGACAAGAAACTTAATGGGTAGACAATAGACTTAATGCCTCTGAAGCAAATTACCTAAAGAAGTCATGGATAACTTGTAATTGAAATGACTACACCTCTTGTACTCAGAAAAAATATATATATGAAAATCAATCAGTGTTAATGAGTTTCCTTGACTATTGTGAATGAACTAGCACTAGTAAAAAATTGGGTTTTTACAGCGCACATTATGCCACGGTTCAATAGAAACCGCAGCATAATGGTGCGCGGTGGCAGTTTTGTAAATAAATCGAAGGAATATGCCGCGGTTCAGAGGGGAACCGCGGCATATACGCCAGTCAACCATCCCCTTTGACGCCACGTCTGAAAAAAAAATTAAATAACAGCGTATATGCCGCGGTTCTCTCGAAAACCGCGGCATATACCCTTGCCAATTTATTGCAGGGGCTGACTGAGTCAGAGAATTTCAGAAGTTACAGGGGTATATGCGGCGGTTCTCAAAGTAACCGCAACCTATTCTCCTACCTGAAATAAATTTAAAATGAATTTCAAATATTTAGAGGAATATACCGCGGTTGCCCGCCGAACCGCGGCATATAGTTTAAAAATAATTTCAAAAATGCCATCTTATACCGCGGTTAAGTAGTGAACCGCGGTAGATTCCCCAGTCAGAGTTAAAAAATAAAACTTTGGAACCGTATCGTCTTGTTCGCGCAGACGCTCGCTGGACTTCGAGTTTTCTTCTCCCGCCGACCACCCATCTCAGTTCCCTCGTTTCTTCACCGTTTAAACTAAAAATTGTTCGGTCATTTCCCATTTTTGACGATAAGAAACAGTTTTAGCCGATCAAAATCGTTTGAAACACTTGTCATTCCTCTCCGCTGCCATTCCCCTTTGTTGCACCAAGCTTTTTCGCCGCCCCTGTTCCAGGTATTTATGCCCTTTTGCATTCTTAACATGATTTCTTCATTAGTTTTTGCATAATAACAATTGCTATAGTTTTGGTAATGTATGAAATTACTATAGTTTTGGTAATGTATGAAATTACTATAGTTTTGGTAACTTTAACAAATTTTGATTTTTTTCCCAAATGTTGAATTCATATACACTAATTAATATGAATTCTCTTTTGCAGGTCTGTTTTTGTGTACATGTTTTTATATGCAGGTCTGTTTTTGTGGTAGTGGATATCACAAAAACAGACCTGCAATTTTAAAAAACTGCAGGGGAATATAGTGGACAAATTTTTTTTTTTAAAAAAAAGGATTTAGGCAGCGGTTCCTTGGACAACCGCGGCATATTCCGCAACCTATATACTGCGGTCATAACCGCGGCCTAAAGTCTCTGACTTACTACCGCGGCTGAATATGCCGCGGTTCGTAAACCGCGACGTATAGTCAAAAATAACCGCGGTAAAAGCCCCTCGCTGCACTAGTGTAGTTATTGTTAAGGAAAAGAAATAAAAATACTTATATTTATTGAATCCCCTTAATTGGTCTGTATCTACATTAGACATTCCATAAGTTAACAAAAAACGTTAATTTAAACGCATACATACTAAATTTCAGAGAAGACAAGATATACATACAACAAAACGTAAAAAGTCATTCAAATATCACATTGTATAGATACTTATCATTATAACTAAACATAATTACCAGGTTTTAGATTGTGGTGAATAATGTCATTTGCACGCAGATACTCCATGGCTTGAGAAATATCCAAAGCAAAACTTATGTGGATTGCTCTAAACTAAGAGCATTTGGATAAATGCTCCCTAGGTATTTATGTAGCGAACCTTCCAAAAGTTCTGTAATTATCATCATTGTTGGCTCCACAGAGGCGCCTATAAACTACAAAATGAGTTTAAATTACTAATACTTGTAGCTAAATTACTTCTCTCTAATCAATCATCCAGTTAACTAAAAAAGTCTTTAAAATTCGATCATTCTAATATCCTTTATGACTAACCACAGTAAATCTTAAGAAGCAAATTGTTATGAAGGTCTGCAGTATAATGGAACAATATATATGTGTGAGGAATTTAAATGTATAGTTAGAACTCTCATATAGAATAAAAATAGTGAATGAACAATATATAAAAGAAAAACTATAAATCGATTACAGGTTTTATAACCATTAGAAGAATAATAACAAAGAGTGCAGAGAAGAAGACAAATTATGAAGCACTTAAGTAAGAAAAGAAATTAAGAAGTACCCTTATTATATTTTTATGTTTAATTTTGGATATCAAGTTAAACTCCCGCTGAAATTTTGCTTTACAAGAAGAAGGAACATTTGATGTTTGCATTGGAAGCATAACCTTTATAGATATTAACTAAAGATGTTGTGCATTTTAGTTAATAATTATATACATTTTTTGGATTTGTCACAGATATTGTAATAATTACATTACAACAAAGTTTGGACAGTGAATCAAAGAGCTTTACTTTGACTATTCAAGTGAAAAATTATTAGCTTTAGTTTTCATTTCTTTCCTCTCTCTCTATATATATATATATATATATATATATATATATATATATATATATTTATTTTTTTTTGTTTTTTTTATTATTCTCTACTCAGAAACAAAATTAGTTTTCATTTTTTTCCTCTCCCTTCTCTTCCCCCTCTTACAAAGGTTTTATTCATAAGTGTTTTACTCAGAAACAGAATTAACTAATCTCTACTTAGTGTTTTATTCAATCAAAACATTTACTTTTAAGGTTTACTACTTAGTATTAAATTATTCCAAGCAACAATTTCATAACTAAGTAGGGGAACTACTTAGTTTTGAATTCTTCAATTCTATAAACTTAGTACTACTTAGTTTTATAATCAGTTTAGTAAATTCATCTTATGTAGTGTTTCGTTGAATATCGTCACTTATTCTAACCTTTCAATCCTCATGACATGAACAAAGGTCGTTTTAATGGATAAATCATGGATAGACATGCCTCGAAATATAAGTCAATATATGAGAGGATTGGATACCTTCTTGGACTTTGCATTAAGTAATAGTGGTGTTAGGGGAAAGATAATATGTCCATGTCAGAAATGCAATTTTAAGAAATGGCAAAGTCGTGAAGAAGTATATGATCACTTAATTATTAAACCTTTTCTAAAAGGGTAAATAGTGTGGTTTCTACACGGGAGAGAAGAGTAAATACGAAGCGCCTCAAGTAATGGTCGAAGCTCCTCAAGTAATGGCCGAGAAAAAGATGGTGGAAGAGTTGAAATTAATGATAATATGTGTGAAATGATTAATGATGTATTTGCACATCATTGCTCTAACAATGACATGGCGGATGATGACGAGATGGGTGCAAAGTCAAGCCATACTAGAAGTCATGATGGGACCAATATTTTTGAATTAATGCAAGATGGACAACAAAGTTTATATGAAGGATGTGATAAATATTCAAAACTTTCATTCTTGGTGAAGTTGTATCACATCAAATGTCTATGCAGAATAAGTGACAAAGCTATGTCCATGATACTAGAGCTTCTAGCAGATGCATTTCAACATGCTAAAATTCCAAATTCATTCTATGAAGCCAAAAAAGTCATTAACAAGCTTGGTCTTCATTACACCAAAGTTGATGCTTGCCCGAATGAGCATTGCAAGGAAGAGGGAAGAAATGGTGAAGTGTTATTGTTCTTCAGCTTTCTATTTCTCATTATATTTATGACATACTTACTATGCATTCGTCCATTTTCATAGGAAAGAGAGTGTGGGCACAAAGTTAGCAGAGGAAAAGTCTGGATAGGTACCCATAAGAAGAGCAATGGAGCTTTTGTTAGTGATAAGGCAAGAGAAATTGGAGTAAGTTTTATTCCTGCTATAGATGTATAACAATTTAGTGCAATAAATATGAAATTTATAGATGTAATTATGAGTTGTTGTTCACATTGATTGACGTTGCGCCATTGAAAATTGCATTCTTAAATATTGAGTTTGTTTGAACTGTGAAACAAATGAGTTAATATGATTAGTAATGCTTATGAGTATTGGTTTAATATTATAGATAACTTGATTATGTATGTCTGGTATTGCATGAACTCATCTTTAAACTCTAAAACTGTGTTAAGTGTCGAATGTATGTTATTATGTGAACTGTATAAATGGTGTAATATGAACATAAGATAGGAAATTGATGGTCAAAGCCTAAACTAGCTTGTGTGTTATCATGTACCTAAGTTGTAGAATGGAAGTGTGTGGTTATTAGAACTTTGTGCTTATGGTGAGTTATAGGAAGTATTATACTGGTGATGAGTGCATATTTATGCCCACATTTATGCTTTAAAATTAAATTTTTTGATGAAATTCATGTGCTTGAATGATTGATTTAAAGAGGATTTGGGATGATTTGATATATTGTGTTTGGAATTAAAAGGGACTTAAAAAGTGATTTTAATTGCATAAATTATTCTTGGAAATTCTTACGTTTATTTGTGTAGCTGAAATTATAAGTTCTATTGGTCCAAATGGCAATTCAAGGCCCAAAATCAGGTTTTATTTGGAAAATAATGTACAGATGGGCCAAACAGATAGACTTTACCCTTGCACCTCCTAAAATCCCTACATACACTCCTATTTCTGAAACAGGCCAACAACCAAGCCCAAACACTAAGCCTTTTCTACTACACCTCCCTAAGTTTCCTATACACACCCCTCCTAAACTAGACTCCACCAGATCATGCCATATGGCAATCTAAAACCTTAAGTTCTATCCAACCACATGCTGCCACATCACCCCCCTCTGCCACATTATCATCTTCTCCCCAGAAACCCTAATTCCCAATGTCGCGACGCCGCTATGAACCCTAGATCTGACCAACCACCTCATCGCCAGCGCCGTCGCACAGCAACCACCATCAACCACCAAGGCTGCCGCCACCAAACCTGTGAGCTCCTCCTCCATTCGCGAAATGGTCTCCGCTTTCAAAACCCCCTAATCCGGCCACCACAATGCCTCAACCATGGCAGTTTCTCCCTCGCCGTCATCTCCTTCACCTTTCTCGCGTACCATCCTTGCCAGAATCGCAAGGCCGCGACATCAACATCACGAGCCTCCTCCATGTGCCGCCGCATGAATCATCCTCACCACTAGTCAGCAGCAAGGTCGTCGCCTAATATTGATCCACATCGCACAAGCCGCCACAACCTCCTCGCGCAATTCACCTTCGCCAAACCTTAGCGCCGCTGTTCGAAAGTCATGGCGCGGGTCATCTTCTCCTTCATTCATCAGACCTGCAAACAAACCCAGAAACATAGAAATCGCCGCCATCTCCATTCGAAAATTCTGGTGCGAGAGAAGCGGAGTTCCTTCAAGCAGGCGGCGCAGGAATAGGCATAGAAGCTCCCTCTCCCCCCAATCTTAAACCCTAACTTTGGGTGGGAAAGGGGCTAACACGTGTTAGTCCCTCATTGGGCGCAACATCTCTGGTCAACAGATTTGAATCTGGTCAAGGTTGGTCAAACAGGGGTTCTGTTTCAATTTTGGGAAATTCAGTTGGGGCTGAAGTGCAGATAGAGGAAATTTCAGGGCTTATGTGTAATTTTGGAAATTCAGAAAAGCTAAAAGATAAAATTCAATTGTTGAATTAATTTAATTTGGGAATATCAACAGAAAATATCTTCCAAATAATGTTATAATTATCTAAATCTTTTAGTTATTTGGAAGATATAAGATAAAAGATTCTATCAACTGAATATTTAGAGTCCAAGCCCAATCAAGCCCTATATAAAGAGACTTAGGGGAGGCAGAAGACTACACTTCATTCATTCATTCATTCACTACTTCTCTCACTTTTCTTTCATCTTGTATTCATCTCCATTCATGGAGAGCTAAGCATCTAGGGCTATTCTGCTGTAATTCCATTATGGATTCTGAGGTTAGGTTGAGTTAATGCAATTGTTTATTTTGATTATTGATTTAAGTTGTTCTCTCTCTATGTATTTCATCTCTCTATCAAATTAAAAGCAAAGATTTTTGCATCATAATGTGTTTGAATCTACATGCATATTGATTATATGAGTTCTAGGGTTTCTAGGTTTAATTGAGAATCTACTTTGATTTAATTTAGGAACTTTCATATGATTAAATGATTTTTATTATCAATTGAGAATGTACTTTGATTGGTAGTAATAATTTCAACTATAATCAATTAAGAATTTACTTTGATTGATTAGCTTTTAATTTGGTCAGGAGATTTAAGAATAGACATGATTAAACACAATAGGATTTGATTGAGAATGTACTTTGGTTGAATTCATTGTGAATAATCTAGAAAGGTTTTGCATTTGATTGAGAATTTACTTTGGTTAAATGCATGATCGTCCTCAAATTAATTAAGAATGTACTTTAATAACCGATGATGAATCTATCTTGGAAAAGCAGTGGAATTAGCCTGTTTCATCATAACTATTTTTAAGTTTCTTATTTGTTCTTTAAACGTTCTCCAAACATACTTTTATTCTTGAGCATTACATTGCATTCATAAGATTGAAATATTGAAAGACAATTCCGTATTCATTGGGAGACGACTCAGGGTTACTTTAACCCTATCTACTTTCTTGAATACTACTTGGCAATACTGAAGTTGCATTGAAAAGTAGTATTAATTTGATAGCTTCAACGACATCCTATCAACTGGTCAAAAGTGAAGGATGAATATAATTAGTTAAACCTTTGTCTCACTTATTCTCTCAACCGAACAAACTGTTGCTCTTTTAAACTCTTCTTCTAATTCGTGCATATTTAAGTGATGGATTAAAACAATTTTATATCTGTGGAATAAACAATTTCGATACTCATTCAATATTAAACCATTGCTATCATATCAGTTCATAAACTAAATACTTGAACCAAAGAAAATTGAATTGAAAGTCTTCTGATAGTGTAGTAAAAATAGCCCTTTGAAATCTGGTTCTGGAAATTAACATCGCAACTCTTTAATCTGGTGTTGTTTCTGTTTGGACTTAGAATCAAATTGTTTGTGCATTGATAATTGTATATCTATTGATAATGAAATTGGGTGAATTGTTTTATCTGATTTAGATGATTTCACTATTTTATTAAATGTTGTATGTAGGAAAAAAATTCAAGCATATGAATCTACAATATCATCGACTCAATCAAAAGAAATATCCAGTTCAGATTCATTGGCTCATGCTTTAGGAATCAAAGAGCATTGTGGATGCGTTCGCGGTTTAGGTTTGGATCCTTGCCCATCTAAAGTCTTTGGAGTCCATGCTCGTTCTCATGGTGGATCATCTTCAACTCCTGCTTCTAATGTTGAATTACAAACTCAGGTTAATGAATATTTTATCAATTACTTGGTTTGTTCTTTTTATGATCAACTTCTTAGATATCATTTTTCTTACTTTTTTAATAATTTCAACTTTTAAAGGTATCTTCATTTGACAACACAAGTCAATGAAATGAAGACAGTGATATCATTATTGTTGCAAAATTATCCGGGTCGATTGTCTTCACAACTTGCTACATTTCAACCATCATCGGTAACAATTGCTAAATTTATTTGTATGATCTTTTTTTAAATATATAACCGACTAACTATTATGTTATATTGTAGGTGTTTGATCAAGGAAGTGTGCCAAACGATAGATGTAATGAAGAAGAAGAACCTTAGACATCTTTGTATTTAATTTTTAGTATTGAACATCTTTGTCTTTAATTTTTTATAGCAGAACTGTGTAGAGAATTTAAAATGCCATAACATTGAATTTTGTTTGGAGTGTGGCACTCTCTGAAAACAAACTTGATCGAGAGGCTACTTTCGGATGGTAAAGTACTTCTCTATATATCCTTATCCTCAAAAATGATATTATACAATTAAATTGTGCTATAAAGTTCTTACTTTCATTCTGGTTTGTGGGAACTAAGGTGCATGAAAAATCTATATTGAAAAGAAACAAAAAAGGTAAAAGTCATTGTAAGCAGAAGTATAACGCATCCTGATACCTTTAGATTTTTACTGCACTAATGATAATACTATATATAGTTAGTAATAGAGTATGAATGTCAGATAATTTATTTGTTCCATTGAAGGTTTAGGGATCCATTAACAAAAGGAGATTATCCAAAATTTACAAAGAAGCATTCTAAATTTCTTATTAATTCATTTGATTTTATTAGCATAAACTACTACACTGCTAGATAGGTATCTGATGCATCAAAATTAAGAAATTCTCCAATTTCAACCCAAAAAAAAAAATTGTATGCATTTCCGGTGGTTTTGGATGAAACCTCGGATAATTTTCGAACCCAGCTACTTCCGACGGTTCGTAGAACCCCAGCTAGTTCCGACGGTTCTCCAGAAACCCCTGAAAAAGGAGCAGTTTGCAGAACCCATTGGGTGTCGGCGGTTTCCCAGAAACCCCTAGTAATAGGGATGGCTTTAGGGAACCCCGATTAGTTCCGACGGTTCCCAAAACCCTTGGAAATTGACAGAAAATCGTCGGTAACTTTGTGACGGTGGTTTCCCAATGGTTCTTGTAACCCCTCGAAACATATTTTTCAGGGGTTAAAATCCCCGGTAACGTTAAAAATAACCTCTATTGGATATTTTTGTATTGGTTACGAGGAAGGCTTCACTCTAATTTGTTAATTAGGAGGAATAATGCTACATAATGTATGGAATGGTTGAATTAACTTCTTCTATCGTTCAATATTTAACATAAACACTAGTGCAGTAAGAGGAAATGACACCGGTTACTTTTCCTTATAGGCCCCGGTTCTACAACCGAGGCATATACAAACGAGATAAAAAATAGTAGGTTTTATGCCTCGGTTGCTGGTCGAGTCAAAAAGAATAGGATTGTGCCTCGGTTTTCAGGTAACCGAGGCAGTAACGTATTATTTTTTTTTTCAGCCGTCCTCAACCGTCCTCAGTCGTCCAACCATTTGGGGTTCACAGCAAAAACAACAACATATCAGAAATGCACAACACAGAAAAGCCGTTGGGGGAGAAACGCCGATGGTGGCCAGGCCGGAGGCGACCCACTCGCCGTTGGGAGAGAAACGCCGATGGTGGCCGAGGCGGAGGAGACGAACTCGCGCGAGGTTGAACGCTGATTTAGGGCTTCGCGATCTGGAGCACTGTCGGAGGCAGAGGCAGAGGCAGAGGCAGCAGTGACGGTGGCGCGGTGGAGGAACCCTATTTCCGGCAGAGGCAGAGGCAGAGGCAGAGGGCGCGATCTGGAGGAACCCGCGACGTAGAGGTGGCGATCTGGAGCACTGTCGGAGGCAGAGGCAGAGGCAGCAGTGACGGTGGCGTGGTGGAGGAACCCTATTTCCGGCAGAGGCAGAGGCAGAGGTCGCGATCTGGAGGAACCCGCGACGCAGAAGTCGCGATCTGGAGCACTGTCGGAGGCAGAGGCAGCAGTGACGGTGGCGCGGTGGAGGAACCCTATTTTCGGCAGAGGCAGAGGCAGAGGTCGCGATCTGGAGGAACCCGCGACGCAGAGGTAGCCGTGGAAGAGGTGGAGGAACCCGCGACGCAGAGGAAGAATGGAGAGCAGGAGGAAGGAGAAGCTGAGGAAGGAGAAGCCGTGGAAGTGTTGATTTGACACAAAGACGCTAAGTGCAGAGTGGCAGCGAAAATAAGCTTTTGTTTTGGCACCGGTTAAATGGCCAACCCGAGGTATAAAGCGCTAGAAACCATTTACGATTTCGGTTCCTAATGAACCGATGCCTTTAAGTCTGACGTAGCAGGTAAAGTTGCAGGTGTAGCAGTGATATAGGCCTCGGGTCTCAGATTAACCGATACAATATCGTTATTTTATCGCGGGTCTTAGCTTAACTGAGGCATATATGTTAGCTTTATTTACGATTCTGCCACCGCGCTTTTATATGCTTCGGGTTTACTTAAACCGAAGCGTATATAGCGATTTTAAATCTTTTTTTTACTAGTGAAACAAAACTAATTCAGTATATAATATAAAATTTTCAAAACAGGAATTAGACAATTAAAAAAACTCACAAGAAAAAATAATATACTGATTTAAGTTACATCATGTGCAAATTTAATGGCATAACAAATGTGGAGTATCACTTTGTCACATCAAAACAATACTGTTGCTGGCAAACTCAATCGTTAAGGTAATAAATTTAAACTTTATTAATCAGATAGCATCAACACATATACTTAGCATGATTTAGGACCTGACACCATGACGAGAGCTGTATATAAATGGATGTCATATTCATGTCCGTTCTCGGATACTCTCATTGTCAACCATGTAACTAATATCACTGTTGGTAATTTTAACTCCTGAACTCGCTTCAACATGTTTCGTTTTTTCCGATGATGTTTTTATTTCTTTGCTTTTACCCCACAGCACCATGTACAACCCAGACACAATAAGCACGGCTCCAATGACACTGAACATCAAACCATCATAAAGTAGAATAAGATAATAATAAAAACTGCAGGTAAACTATGTAACGATAGTAAATTTCGTAAGCAAGTTTAAAGAAATTTTTGGATTGAACAAAGGTGCACTCATATATGTAACTTTTATGTGTACCTTCCTAGATATAGGTTTTCCTCCAACAGCAAAGGAGCAAAAATAGCCACAATGACAAGTGAGAGAGGGTTGAAAACAGATGCATACAATGGACCTTTAACTCCTACACACCAAGAAGTGACAATAACAACAACTCCAGATAGCACAATTCCCTGCCACAGCATTTTTGTTTCTTAATAATTAGCAATTGGAATGTATACTATTTGACCCTCAAATGATAAATACGAAATTAGCATATATATACAGAGAAAGCTGCAGTCAGAAGCCTGATACTCCAACCCAATCTCCATTGGCTCCAATCCTTCTCAACACATAGAGCAAAGACTGTGGCTTGAATTGCCCCCATTAAGGTCATCAATGCAGTACTTGAGAGATGGCTTGGATATTCTTTGCTCATCCTTGTCTGCATCATATACTGATCATTCACCATATAAAACCACAATTTACTCGTTTATGTATTAAAAAAACAGTTTTCTAACCTGAATGATGAGCCATGATGAAAAACTTAGAACACTTCCAAGACCACATAAAACACCTACCCATCTTCTTCCAGAGTCAACGTGAGATGATCCTAGGTGCCCCTTTTGATTTTTATGTAAGAGACTAGTGTGGAATCTCCACATCTTAATTTCTTCCCCTCTGTAAAATGTCAACAGCATTGACCCAACAATTCCTATTATTGGTCCCAACACCTTCACCCTCCCTGAGGCGGTTCGCAAGCTTAACTTTTCCAAGCTAAAAAAGTACAAATGAAATAGTTGTTTATTTTATAGAATTTAATATCTTTTAGAATATTAAATTTGATCAAATAATCCATGTATTAAAAATAAATAAAACTGCAGTGATGAAGATTTGTGACTACGTACCCGAACAAAACGGAAAAGATAAAAGTAACCACAGGAACGAGATTATAAAGGGAAGTAGCAAATGTTGCTGATACCCAAGCCAAACCGATGAAATAAAGATTTTGCGCTAAACTGCCCCTGTTCCATTGTCAAAATCACTTCAGTTAATGATTTTCCATTACAAGGCAAATTAAGGATGAAGAGGGAAGAATCATCAACCATGCATACCCAAATAGACCGCAAAAAAATGCCATCAAAAGCACCCTCCACGTCAACTTTGGCCTGCTCTTTCTGTTTTAAATATCACGTATGCGATACCAGCGTGTGTTCATGCTTCATATCAGAAAACAGAAATAGACGTTAAGGGGATTTTAAATGCATACCTTTCTATAACAAGAGCTAGAGAAAGAGAGAATGCAGCTCCGAAAATGTGACGGTAGGAAGTGAGGACCATAATGCTCATTCCATCATTTATGGTCAATTTATAAAGCACGTTCGCAGCCGCAGTTGCAACCTGCGACAGCACCATTAGCGACGCAGGCTTCAGCTCTTGCACTACTTTTCTATGATATTTCATCTTTGCTCAGCTGTTGCAATAGTTTGAGCTTCAAGAAGACCAAAATATATAGAGGTTATGTGCCATCCCAACCAAGCTAAAAAAATTTCGGATTAATTTATTTGTATATTACAAAAGCCCTAGCATTCAATATCTCAGCATTTCATTTAACCTCATCAATATCAAAATTTCATATTTCTATTTGTTACATTTTTTTTTTCAAGTTAATAAGTAAATTTTCTTTTATTTTCTAAATAAATGTAAGTTGTGTTTAACAAAAACTAACGGGACAAAAAAACTAAAGAAATTGAAAAATTAATCGGCTGAAAGAAAGTTGATACCTAACGTTTAAACCACTTAGTTTATAAAATTATAAAATATTTAGTGAAATTTTCCGATAAAAATATTTACGATGGTGAATAAAATAAAATACTTTTACTCGATATTTTATATAATTTTTAATCTTTATTTATAACTCCTTTAAAATTTATTTCTACATAAAATGTTTTAATTATATTTATTTTACATTCAATTTGACACTCATATTTTTGTTTACAACAAGACATTTAAAAATATATATTGTGTATTTTTTATTAAGTATATTTTATATCTTGTCATGTTTTTTGTTCAAATTTGAAATAACATAAAAAAAAGATTATTTTTAAATGGAAATAAGAAATTTAAAATAAAGAAAAAAATTAGCATACACAATGTGATACCAAAATACTTAAATATAAAAAAATACACCATTAGTTAATATTAATGTATTGCAATGTAATTATGAAATAATAAAATAAATATTATAGATAGTATAATAATTAAACTAAATTACATATTATAATAATAATAACTTGTGTTTATCGTTGTTAATATATTATTAAGTAAAATCACTAGTTCGAAATAAGTCTTCTACATATAGTGTTCAACGTCAGTATTGGAAAAGGTAAATGCTAAAAATGAGTGGTAACATTATTTTAAATAATTCTTCTATTTAGATGAAGAAAATTTCCATATTTTGACGTCATATGTTTAATTGAGGTTTGAAAAGAGAGATTGTGATGTCAATTAACGTTGAAATTTCATTTTTTGGACATTATATGATTGCAAGAATCATGTCCACCTGTACAAAAATGACATTTGGGTTGTCTAGGAAACAATTAGACGTATGAAAAGGGGAATTCCAACGTCAATTAACACTGGAGTTTCACCTTTTAGACATTAAAACGTGTGGCAGCTAGTTGTAAAAATTTACTACCATAAGAAGTCGAAAGTCCTAGATTCTGACATCAATTACCTACAAGACGTCAGAATTACTCTTTTTCTAAATGTCTTGTAAAAATTTGTAAAAACAAAACTCACGCACATTGTTTCACCCTTTCATTTATACTTAAACCTGAATTTTTGAATACGAGTGTAAGGAAGAAGAAATGTTAATTTTTTATCACTTACCTCTTGCAAAAGTGTTTCTCTTGCCTTTATTACTTTATTAGTTTTGACCGATTTATATCGTTTTTTTGATTATTGACCACTACAGGAAATTCATTGATTATCGGCGGGCTATTAGCGACGGCCTTTAGGCCTTCAGTAAACTTTGTTTACCGAAGGATTTTCCGAGGGTCTCCAAAGTAGTACATAATTGGAGGATTTTGGCCTTCGGTAATCGACATGGGACATTACCGAAGGAACTTGGCCTTCGGTAAGTGGTTGGTGTATTAGAAAATTTTTCCCTCCCCCTCATTTCGCAAAAGCTCTTCTTCCCCCAATATTCAGAATCTCCCAACTCGTTCTTCCCCTAAGTCCTTCTCCCAACTCCCTGTACTGCTTGTGCACACTGTTCCCTCCACCATCATTGCGCTCCAGCCTCGTCGTTCACTCAAGCAAGCCATCTTCGTCATTCGGCCGACCATTCCAAGAACGTCCTACCAGTAATCTTGTCGAAGGGTCTTGGTTGTTGGCTACCGGTGTTCGCCTGCGTTAGCTGCCGGAGTTCGCCGCTCACATTATCATTAGGGCGAAAATAAGGTATTCCCTCTCACATTTTCATTTCGCATTCAAACACATTTTCCCTCCCTTCTCTGATTTCCCCAATCTAAGAATCGTCACAATTATTTGGTCCAAGGGCCGTAGGCGCGGGGTGCTGGAGTTCGCCTCCCTCTATTGTGCTTCAACCGCAACGTGAGCTCGTGAACCGCCATTGCAGTTCAATCGTGCCTCTGCAAACCTGTATTGGCCTGAACTTCACTTTCGGTTTGAGGACTCCTGTTCGGGACACTTCACTCGCGAGGTAATATTCCTTCGTTCCCCACCTGAAACCCTACAGAGATATGATATACGTGTGTTGGAAATGTGGTGTGGTGTGTGATTTTGTATTGTTGAATTTGTAATTGTATAATGAGAAACATGACATTCTGTTCCATTTATCTTCTTTCATTTGATTTGGCTGGTCTTGTTTCTGGTTTCTAGTTCTAAATAGGAATGTAGGTTAGTTATTGTGTTCTCATTCAAACAATCAAACATGAGACAACCATAAGCATAAAGAGTTTATTTATGAATGTACATATACCTTGAGGTGCTGCGGAACTCATAGAGCTTGCCACGGTTGGAAAAAATGATGAGGGCAACCTCAGAATCACAAAGGACTGAGAGCTCATATAGGCCTTGTTGAGCAAGCCATTTCTTCTCTTGGCAAATGTGACTTGCCTGTTCATTTGGTTCTTTATCCTCTTCAGTTAAACCATCCCTCTTCCCATCTCTATTTTCTCTATCTACATCTCTTAAAAACACACACTCTTTCTTGCTCTGGAAACTCTCTTTCCTGTATTGGTTAATAGAAGATTGTGCTTTGTTAAATTGACTCTTTGCTTAGGGTACTGAAAGAGATAAAACAGTAGTGCAATAGTGGAAATAAAAGAGGAAACCTGAAAAAGGTTCCCTTACGTTTTTTTTTTCATCTCCCTGCCGTATACCCTCCATAATATGTGTAATCAGCTTACTAACTTACCACAATTCCACACCTCAACTTTTTCTGTAAATGCTACACACATTTACTACTTCATTCAACTTTTTTTATGCTTCAATAGGAAATGTATATTGAGTTAGTAGGTTATCTTCACTAGCAAAATACCCTTTGATCTAAATGTTTGTTAAGTTGTATTGTATCTAATGTATATTCATTTTATAATTGATTTTGGATTCTAAAGTTTGCAATTTGAGCATGTATGAATTGTTTATTTTGATGATAGCCTTGACGGAAAATAAATTGTGCAATTTGAGCATAGAAACTTATGTTGATGTTGTTTTAGTTTGCTGCTGATCGATCTATCTAAAACACTAAAGCCTTGATGGGAATCAGCATTTTCCCCTAAACCTAAACTTAAAATAACTCACAAAACTGAATAACAGTACACAATGTGCAAATAGGAGGAGCGGTTACTTGTTAAGTAACCTTACCGTTCAACCTTTCCAAAATAACTTTCTGTCAAAGTTATTCACTGTTTCCCCCTGAAATTGGCTTGCATAATACTCCCACATATGAAATAAGGAAAGAGTGAGTAGAGGAATTGCCCATTATTGCAATATAGATGTCGAGATTGCACCAGATCAATGATAGAAGTGAATGTTAATGAGCCTATTTGGAAGTAGAAGCCCACCCTATAAGTTATTACAATGTTTGATGGTGCACTTTCACACTAAGAAGTGCAAACTAAGCTATTACAATGTTTGGTGGTGCACTTGGAATTGCTTGAAAATGAACACAAAATGGAAAGAAATTACAAAGGTTCCGTGATACCAAGTCAAATTTACAATGCAATGTTGGTACAATGAAATAAAGCCAAGTGTGGCTGCTAGTTCAGATTGGTTGAAGACCAAATGTGATGTGTTTTTGCTGCTGAAATGGCTGCTGGACCAGCAATGTTAAAGTGTTGTTGGAGTCCAAGCTTGAAGCCCTTTTAACACCTCATCCATTTCCTAAGATGCTACCCCCTTGGAGCAAGTAATCTGAGGTAGAAACACTGCACCAAAACGTCACAGCACCAAAGCAAACACCTAACCAGTCAACAAACAAATCAGCTGCTGCACCAGGATTTAATTTTCGTAGTACAGTTTTTTGGCACAAATTTGAACGCAAACAAGTTGAATTCAAGTGAATTTAAGCTTGGAATAACAAAAGGGACACAAAAGGAACCTAGTAGAGGCACTAGAACAGGTTAAACAAGCAAGAAAAGACTCAAAACAGTGATGAAATTGTGTGCTTCGAAACTGTTTGATAAAATTCAAAACTGTTTGACAAAATGCCCCAAAGAACAGCAGATTTTGTGTTTCTGGTTTTTGACCTTTCAAATCTGGATTGCAAGGTTTAAATTGGTTTTTATGATTGTTATACACTTGGATAAGCATATAAATGTAATTGGAAACTTAAACCCAACGTTTGCCAATCCAAAAATGAAAATTAGAATATGGCTAATGCCAAACAACACAAAAAAAACATTCTGCACCAGAAATATGACTGAAAATTGGTGGTTTAAGTGTCAAAATTGATTGGCAGTGGTGCAAAGGCTTAAGTGAGACATCAAAAAAGTGTATATCATCATTGTGAACATGTTTAAATTCTGAAATAGCAAAGAAACATTCTGCATCCGAAAATGAATGGTACACTTCCAATTTTAAGAAAATTTGATGGTTTAAATGGTGATTTGGCTCATTGGCTGGAAAATGACCAAATGAACAGTATGCAGAAGTTTTAAAGGGTCAAATAAACTGTTGCTAATGTTCACAATGCACAAAAAACAAGGGGAGGCAGAAATTGCCAGTGCAAGTTGTTATTTATGCAGAATAAAAGCACCAAAATTGCAACATTAGTGAGAAATGTAGGAAAGAAATTGGAAACTGCAGTGGTGAAAATGAACAGCAGTGATTCAAAGGTTGAAATGCCACTTCAAACAAGTTTGTATCATCAAATGGAATATGTTGAAGCACTTAAACAGCCACAAGAAAGTCCATATCAGTTTTGACTGGTTTAGTTCGAAATTTAACCAAATTTGATGACTAAAACTATAATTTGATACAAAGGCTGGAAAATTACCATATGAACAGTAACAACAGGTTTCAAATGGCTAAATATACTTGCACAAACAGTCAATCAGCACAGAAACACATTGCAGCAACAATTGATAGTGGTAGTTCCCAAAAATGTAGAAAAATATACTAAAAATTGTTGCAGCATGAAGAAAACAGCAAGTTCAAAGCTGGATGGATCAACAAACATGCAAGAAAGGTCCTAAGCAACTACATCTAGCTTCAGAAATTGAGTTAGGGAAATAACACATGGCCTAAGACACACAAGGACAGCAGCACGGTGCAAAGCTGGATTAAAATAGTGACATATGTAAAACAGATTTTGGAATCAACTCAACCATTCATTTTTCAATTCTGTGATTGATTGGAGTTGCTATCACTTGAGACATGCTTAAAATCATAAAAGAAACTTGTCTCAAGCTTTAGACAGAACAAAACTGAGCAGAATCAGTATTGACCAAAGCAGACCAGAAATTGAATTGGAGAATTGTGAAACAAAGACAGCACAAGCTACTAAAAGTAGGCAACTCAGGTATGCATTTTGCATTTTAGTGATTAACAAGAGTTGATACTACTTGAAACATGTTTACCAATAGTAAACAAACTTGTACCAAGATTCAAAACCACAAAATCTGACCAAAAACAGTGAGCACAACTTGAAACCAGTGAAGAGTGTTGATGCAAATTTATAAAACTGGAAACAATGTTTACACTGCTATTAGCTCTAATGATCAAAGCTGGACATGGTGCCATTGCTTTTCATGACCAACATAGAGCATAAATTGCTTTAAACACAAACAAAACTGAAAAACCAAATAAATAGAAGATTTGACTATTTATGGACCTAAGATTACACTACACCATGGTAAATTTGGTGAGAATGATGATGTGCAATCTGTAAAAGACGCTTAAAAGTGTCTACACAAGTTGTTACCTCCTAGAAATGACTAAGAATGAACTCAAGAATTGATTCCTAACACACTTTCTTGAAATCAGTACTAAAACCTCATAAGGGCTACTAGAAATGCACTAGAATGGTCAAATTTTGATGACTGCACTAAACTAGCCTAAGAAACTTCAAACAAACTGTCCTAACAATTTTAGGATGGTAAAACAATGCTAATTAGAAAGTCACACTACAAAAACAACTTAGAACTCAAAATATGACACCCTAGAACCTAAAACTAATTAGTAGAATACACTAAAAGTGGTTATAATGCATATTGTAATAAAGTAGTAACCAAAATAGTAAAACAACTATCTATACAAGTTTTAAAACATAAAAGAAAGATAGAAATGAGGGCACAATGAGATGAGACAAAGTATACAAAATCAAACAGCAGTAAAAATGAAAACTGCACCAGAAAAATGATTTTAAAAGTGTGCTTTGAAACCCAAAAATGATTGGCAGTGTTTGTAAAGCTTAAGTGATGATTCAAGCAACTTTTATTCATCAATTTAAAGGTGTTTAAACATTGAAACAACAACGAATCACAGTACACTCGAAAATCACTAATTCACTTCCAAATTTAAGGAAAATTAATGGTTTAGGAAGTGATTTTGCATGTAGGCTCAAATTTGACCAAATGAACAGTGCACACAGGTTTGAAGTGGTAAGGTAAACTTGTTCAAACATTCACAATGCACAGAAACAAGCAGATGCTTCAAGTCAGACCTGCTATAGCCAATTATGCAGCATTTTTAAACCAAAATTAGCAATAGAAGTTTGAGTTTGTAGTGACTAAAAAGTGAACTTATAAGGTGAGAAATTGTGATTTCACCTAATGTAGACTCATTCTAAGGTATGTAAACATCCTAACAAGTCTAACTTAGTGAAATCAAGGTAGGAAAGTAGTGAAAAGCAAAGAATAACCTAAAACTAAAAGTTTTAGTATTTACCACCTAAAAAGTGTGTTCAAAGGGTGAACAATTGCAAATAGAACTAATGTAGACTAAATTTAAGTAATGTGAACATCTTAACATGTCTAAAGTACTGAAATAAACCTAGGAAACTATTCAAAAGCAAAGAATTAGGTACAACTCAAGTTTTGAGTAGTTGGAAGCTATAAAAGTGTGCTTAATAGGTAAGAATTTGCAACCAGACCTAATGTACACTTATTTTAAGTAACATCCTACCATGTCTAAACTAGTGGAATGAAGCTAGGAAACTTGTCAAAAGCAAAGAATTACCTCAAACTCAAATTTTGAGTATTTAGAACCTAAAAAGTTTGGGTATTTTAAGTAATGTGATTGTCAGTAGATACTTTTATAGCTATTTGATTGCCTAAATTATGTTAATATGTATTATATATCCATGCTTTTATTATAGATATTTGATTGCGTAAATTATGCTGATGTGTATATTGTATGTTCATGTATATTGTCTTTCATTTATTAGGCTACAACTTGATTAAGTTAAGTAGTCATTTAAAATCCTATGGTACTACACACATTCTCAATGCAATGAGAAGGGTAAAAATACTATAAACACTTAACCTACAAAATATTTGGAAGTACTCTAGACAAGAGAACTTCAGTAGTAATAAGTTGTCTCCTCCAACTTTAATACACAACCCCTTAGAATATCTAAGGCATTTCAATACTGAGGACTTCTCTTTGCATGCCCTTATTGAATGCCTATGACAATAGTGTTCAAATTGCCTTCCATGTTCGACTTGAGTAGTAATAGGTTTATTACTTATGTCACATGAAGTGTTGTTGTTTTGGCTAAGTTTTGATTTGTTTGGCTTGTCACAGAACATGGCCCATTTTCCCAACCATCGTGGATGGATGTACGACCGTTGTTATAGTGGAAGGAGAGGTTTGAAGGAATCTTTTGTCATCGGAGTTGAAGAGTTTGTGGAGACGGCCCGACGATATAAATATTATGCCCTTGATGGAGGGATTCGATGTCCATGCATCAAGTGCGAATGTACAAGGATTTTGAAAGATGAAGTCGTCAAACTTCACCTTTACCAAAAAGGGTTCATGCCTAATTACACGGTTTGGACATTTCATGGTGAAGAAATTCCTTCGACCTCCACTCAACTGAAAAGCGGCTTGCATCAGGTTCGAATACTATTGTACATACATCTGAGATAGATCAATTTGCCTATATGCAAGAGATGGTCGACAATGCTCTTCGTCACCATGCTGAACAAGAAGTAGACGATAGTCATGATGAAGAGTCTCCAAATGAAACGACTCAGAGGTTTTACAATTTACTTACAGAGGCAAATCTACCTGTATTTGAAGGTTCATCTGAGTCAAAATTGTTAGTGTGCATTAGACTCATGGCTGGCAAATCTAATTGGAACGTTCCCATTCAAGCAGTGGACTTCTATACAAAATTGATGTTAGATTTGACACCACCAAACAATTTTATGCCGAAGAATTATTACCAAGCCAAAAAATGTGTTTCAAAGTTGGGATTGGAAGTCAAGAAGATTGATTGTTATGTTAATGGATGTATGTTATTCTATGACAATGATAGTGGCAAAAATGATGCATTGTTGGTTGAATGCAAGTTTTGTGGCTTACCTCGATATCATACGATGCATGCTAGACGGAGGCAAAAAAACCCATTCCCTTAAAGTCCATGTTCTACTTGCCTATAATTCCAAGGTTACAGAGAATGTTTACTTCAATGCAAACATCAGAACACATGACATGGCATGATGGTAACAAAACTAAAGGATTTTTGCGTCATCCTTCTGATGGTGAAGCTTGGAAGCACTTCAATCGTAAACATCCATCCTTTGCTAGTGAACCGCGTAACGTCAGACTTGGTCTATGCTCTGATGCGTTTACCCCGTACATTCAGGCGTCTGCATCACCATATTCATGTTGGCCCGTGATAGTTACCCCATACAATCTACCACCTGAGATGTGTATGACAAAGCCTTACATGTTTCTATCGTGTATAATACTAGGTCCATCTAATCCCAAATCATTGATTGATGTTTATTTGGAGCCTTTGATTGATGATTTGAAGAAGTTATGGAATGGTGTTTGGACGTATGACGTTTTAAGGAAGCAAAATTTTCTTATGAGGGCAGCCTTGATGTGGACTATTAATGACTTCCCAGCGTACGACATGTTATCTGGTTGGAGCACGCATGGTCGATTAGCTTGTCCACATTGCATGGAACATACAAAGTCATTCCAATTGAGTTATGGTCGGAAAAGTAGTTGGTTTGAGTGCCATCGACGATTCTTGCCCATTGATCACCCCTTTAGAAGAAACAAAAAGGTCTTTCGCAAAGGGCAAGTTGAAACGGATATGCCCCCGCCGAAGTTGACTGGATCACACGTTTGGAGAAGAGTGAAAGACTATCCAAAAGTCACTGAATATGGTCAGAATAGGATAGAAGGGTTTGGAGAATGGCATAATTGGACTAAAAGAAGCATATTCTGGGAACTTCCCTATTGGAAAGACAACTTGCTAAGACACAACCTCGATGTCATGCACACTGAAAAAAATTTCTTTGACAATGTCTTCAACACAGTTATGAATGTTATAGGTAAGACAGAAGATAATGAGAAAGCAAGAAAAGATTTACCTTTGTATTGTGGACGAAAAGACTTAGAGTTGAAGGCGCAAGGTAACGGCCGATTATTTAAACCAAAAGCAAATTACACCATGTCAAAAGATGAGGCAAGAATAGTGTGTGGATGGATCAAGGAGCTTAGAATGCCAGATGGACATGCTTCTAACTTGTCCAGATGTGCCAATGTTCAGAACGGTACTATTCAAGGGTTGAAGAGTCATGATTGTCATATATTCATGGAGACTTTCATCCCTCTTGCGTTCAGGTGTTTGCCAATGCACGTGTTAAATCCACTGATAGAAATCAGTAACTTCTTTAAAGATTTGTGTTGCACGACACTAAAGGAGAATTCCCTTAAAAAGATGGATGAAAATATCCCAATTATTCTCTACAAATTAGAAAGAATATTCCCTCCTGCATTCTTTGATTCAATGGAGCATATTCCAATTCATCTTGCATATGAAGCTTGGCTTGGGGGACCTGTGCAATATAGGTGGATGTATCCATTTGAAAGGTTTATGGGAGAATCCAAACGTTCAGTTAAAAATAAAGCTAGAGTAGAAGGCTCAATTTGTGCAGCTTACTTGCACAGAGAGACAACTTATTTTTGCTCACATTATTTCAAAAACTTCATGTTGTCCCCCACTCATGTCAGAAATGAAATGCAATGGCAAGTTGAACCACGTGAAGGTGCATTATCAGTTTTTCGACAATCAGGCCGTCACGTAGGGAAAGTATTCACTCATTGGTTAACTGATGCTGAATTCAACTCTGCTCATGTCCATGTCTTAATCAATTGCAATGAAGTAAAGTCGTACCTTGAGTATGTCATCATCCATCTCTTATCTTTCAAACGGTACAATTGTTATATACTAATGAATTTCATTTCTACCATCTCATTTGTTGTGGCTGAGCAAGTCGTAGAAGGAAATACTTTTGTAAGAATACACTCAGAGTTTCCCCATTGGTTTAGAAATCAGGTTCGTATTTTTTCCTACATTTAGAGCAAGGTTAATTTGACTCTTGCTTTTATAATTTTGTTAGTACCTTTGTAGGTTTTTAATCAGGCATTAACTCCCACGGTTCAAGAGTTAAGACATCTCTCCAATTGGCCAATGAGATGTGTCAAAGAATGGCACACTTACTTCACCAATGGTTACAAATTCCATACACATGAATGGTCTAAAGGAAAGAAAACATCAAATTGTGGTGTGTATGTGAAGGGCTTAACAGAGATGATGATTTCTACGGCATCATTCATAAAATATATGAGTTAGAGTACAACAGCACTACTTCTCCAAACAGAGTAGTACTTTTTTATTGTGAACGGTTTGATCCTTCTAGAGCTGGTACTAGAGTCGATCCACGCTTTAATATTGTCGAACTCAACCAGAGATTAAGATATGGACCGTTTGATCCTTTCATTCTACCAACTAATGTCAAACAGGTTTATTATGTGCCATATCCACCATTCCGCAATATTGACAAGCGTGGTTGGGCCGTAGCAATACAAACCAAGCCTAGAGGTCGCATTGACTCAAATGAGGTTGAGGAAGATGTTGCCTACCAACTTGACCAAATGTCACAACCATAAGAAATTATTGAAGTTGAACGTATAACCGCATTGGTCGACCCTGATGGTGATGGAGATGAATTAGAAGCAACAATACAAGGTGATGAAGAACAAGAAGAAGAGGAAGAAGAAGAAGAAGAAGAAGAAGAAGATGATGATGATGATGATGATGATGATGATGACGACGACGACGAAGAAGAAGAAGATGATGATCATAAAGAAGATGATGATCATAAAGACGATGATGAAGAAGAAGATGAAGATGAAGATCATGATGACGACGATTGAATGTTGGACATCTATTGTAGCAAATTGAACTATCATTGTAATAGAGTTATCTAAAATACCATCTTAAAAGTTGTATGCAATAATTTATACATTGACTTTAAAAACCATTGATCCTTCGTTATTCATTTCTATTTTTTCGCTTTATTTGTAACCATTTCAATGCAGTAATGACAGGACAAGGTTCAGAACGACCTGATAAAGGAAAGGGGGTAGCAAGGCCTAGAAAGAGGCAACTACAGACACCAAAGTATGTACTTAGGGTGCCTGCTAGACTACCTACCACTGCTGCCGGCAATACATCATCTGTGGGGCCTCCTCCTACCCCTACAATACAGCCTCCTACACCTACAGTAGACTCTACTCCTACCTTTGCAATACACCCTTATTCTACCCCTGCAGTACACCCTTCTACTACCCCTGCAACAGACCCTCTTCCTCCTCCTGTGATTATAACCGCCACTCCTCCCCCTGTGGTTATTACCCCCACTCCTGTCCCTGACCCTACTTCTATACCTTCCTCATCTGTCCTACCACCTTCTGAGACCGTCACACCATCTGCTGATCCAGATTCAAGTGGTGATGGTGAAGGTCTTGACCCGCCCCTCCATGATCGACCATGGATTGAGCCGAATGGTAAAGGGTAAGTTTTTAATCTCTTGATGTAATTTGATGTTTAAACCCTATTGTAATTCAAATGACTTTTGTTATGCAGGTTCATTCCATATAGTGTTGCTTCCCAGGCCATCACATGTTCAATTAAGCAACAGTTTTTAAGTCCATGGCCTACTTGGGGAGCAATACCTGATGACGACAAAAAGCCATTTTGGGAGCGCTTTCAGGTGAACAATACTTCTATAATTGTCCTTCTTATTTTAGTATGTTCTGTAATCAATGTTTGTTCTCTTTAATGTTACAGATGAAGGTGCAGTGGAAACCTGAACATGAAAGTCAGATACACAGAAATTTCCACATGAAAGCATCTCATCGGCTGTCAGAGATGTTTAGGGATGCCCGCAATGCAGGACAGCGCTCTTACTGGCTGGGTGAACAAATTTGGAACTCTTTACTGGCTCATTAGAATACAGTAGAGTTTCGCAATAAGTGTGCCAAAGCCCAGAGGAACAGAGCATCTGATAGGGGTGGCACCCTGCATACTGGTGGGTCGATCACCATTCATGAGCATGCCATTCGTATGGTATAATTTCATTACATAACTTTTTCTTTCATATATAAGTTATGTATTTTCTATTTCATATGTACACTTCTAAAGGTCAAATTATGTTACAGGCACAAGCTCTGGGACGGGCGGTCCATGTTGATGAGGTCTTTGCACAGACTCATGTAAGGAAGGGCACTAATCAATTCGTTGATGAAAGATCTCGGAAGACTCATGTAAGCAAATAACACTCTTAGTATTATTAATTTTTCATTTATATTATTCTATCATTCCCTAACATTGCTTTCAATGTTTCAACAGGAAGAATTTTCTACGAGACTTTCACAGGTTAGATCTGAACATGAGTCAGCTCCTACACCGGATGATGCCAATAATGCAGAAGATGACATCCGTAGGACACAGTGCTGGATCGACATCGTTGATGGGAAGAAAAAGGGACGAGTGTACGGTGCAGAACAACTTGCTGCAAACTATACAACATCGAGAGGAGGTACTCTGAAGCACCAACCTTCTTCTTCCACCACTACTCCTGACGAGGTCGTTCTTCGCCTCACGCAGGCACTACAGCAACATGACCAGGAAATCACTGATTTGAGAGCAGAGTTTACAAACTTTAAGGCCCTGGTCATGAGAGTGTTGCCTGGTACTTCACAGGATGATTTAAATATCCCTCCGACCCAACCACAACCCTCCTCGTCACCCGCTGTCCCTCAGCAGCCCACATCAGTCCAACCCTCATCAGTCCAACCCACACCAGTCCAACCATCTATAGAGGAGCAGGATGATGAAGATGGCTCTGATGATAACTATGTACAGTATTAGTTTCATTTTCTTATTAGCTGTTATAGAAACAATTGGATATTACAACATTAGGAGTTTACATCATTTGGATGTTAGATCAGTTGGATGATTTGGATGTTAGAACATCATTATGTTACATTCTTATATGTTATTAATATAAATACATGTTCTATGCATTAATGGATGTTCTATGGATTAATGGATGTGGTATGGATATTTATCATATGATTGCATCTTTGAGATGCACATTATGCAGGTCTGTATGTGCTTGAAAACTGTTATGCAAGTCTGTTTGTGTATGAAAATTGCTATGCAGGTCTGTTGTTGGTTTCATAATAAATACAAATGTCTTTGACATCTCCCTTGAACTCACCGAAGGCTTTTGCCCTTTGGTAAATACCCACTTTCGCTGATTACCGAAGGCTTTTTCCCTTCGGTAAATACCCACGTTCGATGATTACCGAAGACTTTTGCCCTTCGGTAAATACCCACATTCGCTGATTACTGAAGGCTTTTGCCCTTCGGTAATTACCAAAGGCTTTTGCCCTTCGAAAATTACCGAAGGCTTCTGCCCTTCGGTAATTATCGAAGGCTTCTGCCCTTCGGAAATTACCGAAGGGCGAAAGCCCTCGGTAAATGTTAGCGGCAAGGGAATTACCGAGGGCTTTTTGGCCGTCGATAAGCCGTCTGTAAATGCCTTCTACCGACGGTTTTGGGCTGTTTCCGAGGGCTTGTGGCCTTCGGTAAAGCCCTTCTTTTTTGTAGTGGACGTCCTTACACGAGTTGAAACTCTATCACCCCCAAGTGAACCAACTGGTTCGTTCATAAGTGCAAGGACAACATATGTCACATTTGTATTATTTACCATAAATATATGTGTTTTCACAAGTGGAGGTTACAATTTTGGTTTTGTTTATTGATTCATTTCGTGTTTCTGTTCTCCATTGAAGGTCTATCACAGCGAACAACAACGTCGGGAAGTTCTCCTCTCTCCATTGTTGCCAATGACTCTCTTCTATCAAGGTTAGTTTCTTGGTTTTGATAAACATTACAATATAGCCATATATTATTCGATACGTGATTTTTAGTTTTCTTATTATATTTTGTGTGTTGTTTCTTGTATTTGTCTTTGATATTTGTCAAAGTGATGCAGTAGAATGATTAGCCTGTACAACAAACCAAGATGGGGATGAATTGGTTTCTTATCGCAAATAATACCTTAATTAATTTTCTCATATACTATAAATTTCTTAATAACAATTTAAAGAAATAAGAGAGTAAGGAAGAAAGAAAATTGCAAAAGTGATTTTTATAATGGTTCGAATTACCCAGATTTTATGTCTAGTTGTTAATCTTAAACGAGAATTAACGCTTCACTATAACAAACCAACAAACTGTTACAATAAAATAGAAAATAACATACTTTAAGGTTAGAACACCTCTCTTATTACCCCAAGAAATGAAACTCGTTTCCCTTGAAACCCACAAGGGATGAACACCTCCCCGAATGCTTCACGAAAGATGAATACATCCTTTGAATCTTCACAAAGGATGGCAGACTTTAACTCAGCAATAACAACACTCAATCACAACTCCCGTGAAATTTCTCGCTCTATGCCAACACCAAGTTCTCAAAGCCAAAGCACAAGGGTTACACAAACCCTAGAACACACTTATCACAACACACAACAAAATAGATAAGTTTTTCGAAATTCAACTATTTTGTATGTTAGAATGAGAGTCCCAATCCAATTTATAGAGATCTCACTCAAGGATACCTTCAAATTTTTGTTGTCAGCTATTTAACATGTGATAATTGATTATCCACTTATGGTAATCGATTATGCATTGAATGAAAGCACAATAGTTAAAAACTTGCTTGAAAATTCTCATGATTGCTCTTGATAATCAATTATGGCAAGTCAAAATCGATTACTGATAATCGATTATTATAAGTTGGTAATTGATTATCTTCAGAATAAAATGAGGTTTTTTTTATTCAAAACAAATTTTAGCGCAACCTAACGCAAACAATACATAGAATCAAAGATAAACCACAACCTATACAAAAATATACTAAATTACAAAAGTTTTACCACAAGACAAGTCTTCATGAAGGTCTTATTGCAACAAGGTCTTCATGAAGGTCTTCCTTATAAAAAATATGTTCTTTAAAAATCTTTTCAAAATCTTTTGATATTTCTTGGAATGCAATCAATAAAGAATGAATAACAATGCAAGAGTAAAGGGAAAGAGAAATTCACACAATGATATATACTAGTTCGGCCAAGCCTACATCCAGTCTTCTTTTAATCAACCTTAGATTGAAACAAACTCCACTATAATGATTGAGTTCTTACAAGCAAGATACAGACACAACCTTTTCAATGTACTCTCCTCACAACTCTAAATCACTTATACCAAATATATCCAGAAAGAACAATCATCTTTCTGTCAACCCTTAGATACCCCACTCTAAGTCATAAGAACTCCTCTAAGTGCTTCTTCCTGGCAAGCAACAACAGGGAACCACAATCACTTGATTGTAAAATGAAAATTGATCTAGTACGGTACACCTTGTTGTGTAGAAAATGATCAGCCAATGTAAGCTCTTCAATTCTTCAAAGAATCTTGATGAAATTATCCAAATGTATGAATTCTTGATTCTTGAAAAGAGTATGACCTCTTGTAATAAAACTCAACAAATAATGTTAGATATGAAAGTTATGAATCATCAAAGTTGTTGAAAACAGAAAACAATGCATCTATTTATAGATATATTAGTACAGATGCATTTTAATCGATTAGCTAAATAATGTAATCGATTAAGTAAGTCATTCTGCTTTACCAGATTTACATTTTAGAGCATTTAATAGATTAAGCAAAGCACATAATCGATTAAGCAATTAATACAAGTCATAACATTTAAAAATATGACTGTTAAGATAGTTATGACTATTCTTGAAAACTTTTTCATTCAAATCACATCAATGCATTCATTAAGCATGTGCAGCCATAAGCATGAGTTTTAATCGATTATACCCATAATGTAATCGGTTAAAACTTGTTGTTTTGCTACAATAAAGTGTGTACTGATATTTGATGAATCTAACAGATTATTCAAACTATGTAATCGATTAATTCATACAGATATGTAATGTGAAAAGAGTTGTCAACAGAAATTCATTTGAAAACAATGAATGCATGTCACAGATAGTTCAAGCACATAGACATATATAAACAATCAATAGTTTTGTCATGTGCAGGAAACTATAAAACATTTATGTTGTCATCATAAAAAACTCATATGTGAGATATGGGTTCAGCTTTCCATAGCTCCCCTATCAACAAATATGTCAAGACTTGGACAACATACATGATCATTTATTCATGTCTAGTATAATAAGGAGTTATATAGTTTGGACTTGGCATGGAGAAGTACTACACAAGTATACAACGTCAAAAGGAACATATTATATTGATGAATGAATGAGTGGTCATTTAGAGAACATGGTACATGATGTTGGTAAAGAAAATTTTGGAAGAGCTGATTTATATGATTCTCTTAAGAACGATATAGAAGAAGAATTGTATCTAGGATGCACCGACTTTACACGACTGTCAGCAACTTTGAAATTGTTTAGTTTAAAAGAAAGGAATGGTTTGACCGATAAAAAATTCAAAGAATTATTATAGTTGTTGAAGGGGATGCTTCCAAAAAATAACATGTTACCTATATGTAATTACGAGGCGAAGAAAATTTTATGTCTAATGGGTTTGGAATACCAAAAGAGACATGCATGCTTCAAATTGTGTATTGTATAAAGATGAGTATGTTTCACTAAAGGTGTGCCCAACATGTGGTTTATCATGGTTTAAGAAGAAAATTGATGGAAATAATGGTGATGAAGACAATGATGGTCCATCTGTTAAGGTGATGTGGTACTTGCCTACAATACCTAGTTTGAAACGATTGTTTTCTATTAAAGAATATGCAAAGAACCTTAAATGGAACGTTGATGGAAGAAAGTGTGATAATCTTCTTGACACCCAGTTAATTCCCCACAATGGAAAAAGATTGATGAAACATTTCCAAAATTTGGTGTAGAGCCAAGAAACTTAAAACTTCTACTTGCTATCAATGATATGAATCCTTATGAGAACTTAAGTAGAAAACATAATTCATGGCCATTGTTGTTGATGATTTACAATATACTTCTTTTGTTCTGCATGAAGAGAAAATATATGATGTTGTTTAGGATGATGTCCGGTCCTAAACAACCTAATAATAATATTGATTTGTATCTGAAACTATTAATTGATGATTCGGAAATGTGGTGGAAAGAGGGCGTTGAGGTCTTCGATTCATATTCTGAAGAAACTTTTCGTTTGCATACAATGTTAATTTCCCAACATATGGAAACTTGAGTTATTACAGCGTTAAAGATTATTTTGCATGTCTCATTTGTGAAGAAACACTAATTATCTTCAATTGAAGGATGACCAAAAAATTGTGTATGCGAGACTCCTTCCTCGAAATCAACCTTATTGTAGATTGAAAAAAGCGTTTAATAAAGTCTTGAAGATGATGTTGTGTCGAGACCTCGTAATGGGAAAGAAGTATACAACTAGGTGAAGAGCATTGATGTTGTGTTCGGAAAACATCAAAAGTAGACCATTGAGAAAAACATTTGGAAGAAACGATCAATATTCATTAATCTTCCATATTGTTATAAACTTGATGCACGAAATTGCATAGACGTGATGCATATTGAAAAAAATGTATATGATAGTGCCGTCAAAACTTTACTAAACGTAAAAGGAAAGAAAAAAGATGGAGTAAAAGCACGACAAGATTTAGATGATATGGACATTCGTTGAGTTACATCCACAATCAATTGAAAGATACACCTACCTTCCTCTAACTTGTCAGACTCTTTTTAAGAAAGAAAAACAAATTTTTATTAATGTTTAAGTAGTGTGAATGTTCCACAAGGTTACTCATCAAATATTAGCATTCTTATTTCCAAGGAAAATTTAAAGTTAGTTGGTTTAAACACTCAATCGTATTTACCAAAAAAAATTCACCTTAAATAATTATATATATATATATATATATATATATATATATATATATATATATATATATATATATATATAACGTAATATTTTAAAAGCAAAATATGATGTGTTTCAAATTAATAAAAAGACTTCTTTACCAAATAATATTAGGATGTCATACAAATAAAAGTAAAAGTAGTTAGAAGCTAGAATCACATGTAAAACATATATTTTTAAGCATCGATCACTACTTACTTTACTTTCCTTTAATGTGTTTTAAACATAGGTTGAGTATCCATTGTCAATGATGTGTCACATTTTTTTTCTCACTCTTCGAGTTATGTATGTAGCGATAAAAAGAAAGACAAGTCAACTGGTTTTTCTTCCTATTCTTACTACTTTCATGTGTTCTAAACATATTTAATATGATAATATACTTGTTAAGATGTATCAGTGTAAAAGAAAGCATAAAGTTGGAAATGGAAGTAACAGATCAGAAAATAAGGACACCTAATTGATAATCAGTACAGAACTGTTGATAAAAGCAACATCTCTAATTGTGGCACAGCAACACCAATCTAGCCAAAGCAAGAGCATTTACCTCGATCTTACGAAAGTTTCAGCTATGAATAGATGGAAGATACGCATACAAATAATCTTCTTCACCTAAAATAATGAAACCAAATGATACGTGCAAACTCACACTAAACTTTATTTTCATCAAGAACTTTTGAAAATTTTATATAATTTAAAAAACATAATAATTATCATTCTTATGATTAATACTTTTATAAACTATTAATTTAAATGAGTAAATTTACAGAATGATTTTTAATATTATTATATTTATTTATTTTAATCAGTCTTTACTGTTTTATACGCATAAATACAACTTATCCAAATGAAGATTAATGAGGACTAGTATTCTTAAACTAATATCAACCGAGAAAAAAAACAAATTAAATAGAAATTTGTGCTTTTATTTTTTTTTTCCTAATTCTTGTACTAAATTAAATAAATACCAAATGTGATATTATGTAAAACATAAGTATACTTCATATACATGTGTATATTGGAATCTATTCTTTATCTTAATGTTCTTAATAATTATAAAATTTAAATAAGGTAAAATACATAATGTCAAATAATTTTTTATTTAAATATATAGTGTTTATTATTATTATTATATATATATATATATATATATATGAGTATCATATGTTTCACATTAAATATCATCATATTTTTTTAATTTTTTACATGACATATTATTGCGTTAATTTGGCGTTTAGTAAACATAATTTATAGTTGATTTTAAATCATTTAATTTTGTAAATATATATATATATATATATATATATATATATGTATATATATATATATATACATATATATATATATGAATTTCATATGTTTCACATTAAATGTCATCATATTTTTTACTTTTTTTTATCATATTATATGACATATTATTGGGTTAAATGGAGTTTGGCGTTTAGTGAACATATTTTATAGTTGATTCTAAATCATTTTGTAAAATTTTTAAATTGCGCTTTTAAAATCAATATCAAACCGATTTATAAATATCTTATTATAAAAAAAATTATTCAGTGGAAGATATTTTGTAAAAGTTATAAAAACACTATCACAAATAACATGATTTAGGACAATTATGGTGTATTGTCTAAATGGCAATAATAGTGAGGTTTTAATTGTTTTCTAAAGAGGTTTATATCCTATTCAAATTAAAATATATTTTTTCTTTTCCTTCTCATATTTTTACATTTTCTTCCTCCCAAAATTTTACACTTCAATTTTTTTTTTCCCAAATTCCAAAACAACATCTGTACATAAGCATTAGTTCCCAAATTTCATCCCTTCTACATCCCTCTCGAATTTTCCAAATTTCTCGTCATTTCCTTCTTCCCTCCCTTTGTCCTATTCTCTTTCTTCCTTCTTCAATTTCCTATTTAAATTTTCCTTCTTCCATTTTCCCTTCGAACTCTCCTTATTTCATTTTTCGTTCTGATTTTCATTCTTCCATTTCTCCTTCTTTCATTTTCCCTTTTAATTCTCTTTCTTCAATTTGTCCTTTTGATTCCTAGTTCAAACAACAATCATCGTAGAGCCACCACAATGACGATGGAATTGTAGACGACGATTGCATGGAGCGATGAAGTCAATACCAAAAAGTGGAGCTCTCACTGATAAGGTCACGGTCCACCACAGGCAGAGAGGAATCATTCAAGAGTGGTTCGTACCTAAGGTACAGTCTTTCTAAAACCTCATTTACTCTCCAATACTGCTTTTTCTTTATATTTTCTTTTGTTTTCCTCATTTGGCGTTCAAAATTTGAAGCCCTATTCTGAAATTCATATTCTCATGTTTTAAGACCCTGAAAAATTAGGAATAATTATAAATAATATTTGTATGAATTTACCATAGCTTAAATGTGTTGGGTGAATGCATGTAATATTATATAAGTGATTACTATTTTGTTATGATGTTGGAGAGCTACCAAAGGAGTTAAAAAAGGGTTATATGTGAATTTGTGCACTTTTTATTAGTTTAGGCACGTTATGCACTAGACAGACTATCTTTCGCGTGGGGGAACAAGGTTCGAACCCTAGCTGTTGCGTTTGGGAATTGAATTTCCTTTAAATGTTGTTTGCCTCTATGTGACTGAGTTGTCGAGCTAGGTTCTAAGGTTGACTAGAAGGGGAGATGACCGAGCTCCTTGGGCTGGGTTGGGATGTAGCTACAGTGGGAACTCGACCCAATTTTCTGAATGTTTTGAGTTTTAATATTTTTTTTAATGGTCCAAAACAGTGAGCACCATTAAGTACATGTATTTTTAGGTTCATCGGCGAGAGGGTGACAAATTTAGATCTAGTTTAGGGGGATAAATACTAAATTAATGATGGTTAGCCTTATAATTAAAACCTAACAACCTTGATAAAATTTTCAGAGAAAGAGTGAGGGTTTTTGGGTTTGTCATGCCAAGGTGTAGAAGTTGAAAGTGTTAGAGATTGAGTACGGATAAAGGTTGCTTGGAGTAGAGGTAAAGAGAGCTAGCCTTCAATGTTTATGATCAAATAGTTGTGTGTGAGTGCATGTTCAACCTATTTTATGTGTATGCCGTGAAGATGGGATATGATATTCATGATTGCCGAGTGGTTTTCTCAAACCCAACATTATTGTGTTGTATGCGTTCCATTCAGTGGAATAGGTATGTAACCTTCTATGATTTTAATTGTGTGTTTATGTATGTGTTGATATTCATGTTGCCTTGTAGGTGCTGTGAGGTTGTATGAATCTACTCATAATTGTTAAGTTTGTTTCATCCCAAATGTCATTGATTGGGTTGAGTAATGGCCATGAATTATGAGATGTTTGTTGTAGCTCTTACTATTATTTGTATTGATACCTTGCAAATGCTTGAAACTTTTGTTGACATGAGCAAGGATGAGAAGAATTTGATGCACATTTGGAACTCGTTTGTTTAGAAGCATGGGTAAATCCTTGTTTTCTACTGAAGTTATCACTTAATATATCCTTAAGCTCAAACTGATATGCATTTCTAGTTTGTTGATTCAATTATTTTCTTATGGTGGTAGTGTGATTGTATATGATTACATTTCATGCGAATGTGAGCCTTTCTCGAAATTTCATGGTTTGTTTGGACAAACTTTTGTATAAAAAGTTCTTGGAAAGAAAATAACGTGTACGAAACAATGAACCTTAATTTTTTACAAGTTAAAATTAGTTTATTTACATGAAATTAAAGTTCTTGTGAAGTTAAAGGAGAAAGCTTCTATAAGTTTTCTTATTCATAAGCTAATTTGAGCTTATGGACAAGCTCGTCTAAATAATTCTGATTTTATTATCATAAGTTTAATCATGAAAAGAAATTAGTTTCGTTAATCCCAAAGTTATTTGTTTACTCTTTCGGAGAACTATCAAAGTGTTTCTTGACTATAATTCCAGCAAAATAAAAGAATGGGTTATCTAAGTATTGTTAGCAAAATAATGAAGAGAGAAATCAAGATTCAAGAAGATTCTTTGAAGACTTGTATTGATATAGAAAGCTTTTGTAATAATTGTAATTTTGTGTCTAGGACTTAGGTTCTTGGCGGTTTTGATTCCATGTATCTTAGAATTATAAAATTTATGTTCATAGTAAAAAACACACTGTATTATTCGATTAAACCTAGTATTAATCGATTAATCCTAGTAAAAGGTGAAAACTCAAACTGTCTCTGGAATAATAGATTAAAGTAGCTTTTAATCGATTAGTTAATTGATTAATAAGTAGATTAATCGATTAAATGTGACCGTTGGAGTTTTCTAGCCGTTGTAACTAGCCGTTGTACTCATTTTGCTTGAGTCAATAAATAGGCTCTCATTTTCCTTCAATAATAACTCTTCTGTTGTGCTCTAGAACTCAAAAACTCTTGAGAATTGTGTGATCTTGTTCAACTAAAGAAACTTTTGTTTGTGGAGGTGTTGAAGTACTACTGCGGTGACAAAGGAATAGTTGGTTCATCCTTGGTGCCTCTGAGGAAGTGTTCGGAAGAGAAAGTCATCCTTCGTGAAGTATTAGGAGGAAGTGTTTCATTCTTTGTGAAGACTCAAAGGAGGTGCATGTTCATCTGGTGTGGTATCAAGAGAGGTGGTTTCTAAACTTTTACAAATTGTTTCTTTGTGATTGTAATTTGTAATTGTTTTGTGAGTAGTGACCTATTTATCTTGATTTGAGATAAGCTACTAGATGTAGAATTGGTAAAATCCGAACCAGGATAAAATCATCTGTGTAAATTTCTCTCAACCTTACTCTCTTTACTTTATCATTATTATCTTCTTATTAAGTTAAATTGAGAAGAAATTTTAAAAGGCACACGTTCGTATTAAAAACCAATCCCCCCCTCTTGGTTTGTTATTCCACGCTAACCATTCCGCTGCAACCGCTCTGACAATTATGAACACTAATATGTTACTATGTACTTTTTTATTTGTTATTATAACATAAAATGAATGCATATGATCTTTTATTTATGTATCAAATGATTTATTAACTCATTCTATTTAGTTAAGTAGATCGCTTAAATTAATAAATTCTCATGTAATACTTGATAGTATGCAGATAAAAAACAACCATGGGAATATTGTCAAATGCAGTCATTACTTGCTCATTGTTAGTTCCGATGGAAAGCTTTTGTCATGCATTATTGATGAATGTATATTATGTTCTCATTTAGCTTTTAATCTTGAATTTTTAATTGGTTTTTTTACTTTATAAAAATATTTTAATTAGGATTTGTTATAATTGGATTTATTGAGCATGATATATAAAATGATGAAAATAGTTTTTAGTTACATAAATATTTTTTGGATATTTTAAGGTGTGTTAGTGCAGCTACAACTAAGTTTAGCTTATTGAGGTGTAGAAATAAATAGGTTAAAGTTTTATGACACCTTAAAGATAAATCAAATAAGGAAATAATCAAAAACCACAAGAAGTAAAATCAAGCATTGCATGAAGAAAGCAAGAAAAGCATGAAAAGATGAAGAAAATTAGCTACGCCAAGAAGAGGTAGTGGAAAACAAAATTTGGACCTTGCGGTTTTTTAGATTTTTTCTATAAAAAGGGCTTTGATAATTGATAAATGGTTATAATAAAAGATAATTTAAGGAAAATATATCTAGATGTTTTATGAGATATTTTTAAATAATTACCTTGTTGAACTAATGAGTAAATATCAAAAGATAATATTTGTCAAATCTTTTTGAAGCTAGAAAAGATCTTCTCAAATATTTTTAGATCTCCACAACAATCAAATATATCTTGAAGATATTAGATTATTTAGAAGAAAATTGAAGGAGATTACACTATCAGAAAGATGATTATAATAACAAAAAAGCCTAAATCAAAGCCTAGTATAATTTCTATATAAAGTGATTAAGGAAAACACATTACGGGAGCAATAGAAATTGACAATAGATTTTTGGAGGTGTCCTTTAGTGAGATCTTTATATATTGGTTTGAGACTCTCATTTTAAAACATGAAAACATATCATAGTATTTTTTTTGTGATAAGAGTGTTCTAGGATTTGTGTAACCCTTGTGTTGTGGCATTAAGAACTTGATGTTGGTATAGAGCAAGAACTTTCACTAGGATTTTGATTGACTATCGTTGTTGTTGTTGACTGAAGCATGTCATCCTTTGTGAAGATTCAAAAGAAGTGTTTCGTGAAACATTCAGAGGAGGTGTTCATCCCTTGTGACCTTCAAGAGAAGTGAGTTTCATCTTTTGTGGTAACAAGAGAGATGATTTTAAAAAGATGCTATCTATTGGTCTATATTGTTTCACACATTCATTGATAGCGCTTATTTAAAAAAAACGTTATCTATTAGGCGTTATCTATGTCCAATTCTGTAGTAGTGAGTCCTTTGTTTGAGGAGATGATTGTTAGGATACAAACAAAGTCTCACATTAGATAAAATAAGAGATGAACATGTATGGAGATATATCTATATGTTGAACCTCCCTACATTTTTATATTATATATTGATTTTTTATATTTTTAAATGACGTATATTTTGACTTAAAATTTAAAAGTAAAGACTACAAATTTACATTTATTTTCTCTACAACATATACATAAATTTTATGTCGGTTATATATACATCTGATATAAATTTATGTCTCTCACAATTATGTTTTACCTACGTTAGACATAAAAAAACAAAACATATTATATGTAAACAGTTTTTTTTTTTTTTACATTGATTGAACCAAAATAGGTAACTTTAGTCCATAAGTTGTTAGAAATTACAAAAAATGTTATTACGTTTCTTTAATTTACATTTTTCTTAAAATTGTAACCTATATAATATAATTAAATGTAATATTTATACTCGTGTTAGTCTAATCCAACTCGATTTTGCATGAGCTAGGTCTTACCCAATTTGGTTCTCCCTTGCCTGGGCTTGCCCCATGTATACTTCCATAACACGGATTGATTAAATCCTATATTGATTTTGAATTTTAAAATCCAAAAGAGTTGTCTCCAATCTATGTGTAATCCAAATTCAAATAATTAGATTAGACATAAAATGCAAAAATATAAATTAGATTTGAGATAAATCTTTTAAAATAGACTTAAATGTGTTCTATTCTAGTGTGTTCTACAATATGATTCATGTTTATAACACTTCAAGGTCCTTTCTTTTTTATTCAAACCATGTCATTTGAAACCTTGAAAGTCCAAGTGCCTGCCACTGTCAAGATGAAACCACTCGCTAGGAGGTTAAGATGCTAGTCTTCTGCAGAAAGTGCTGGCAAAGCTATGGTAACAACATAAGCTGATGAAGATGCTCGTTAGGGTGATGGCAAAACTGAAGCAATATGTCTCTATACCAAACGTTCAAGCAAAAACTAATGCAGAATCACAAACCAAAACTTTAGTAGAAGCGTATTTTATCTCTCAAGAACACTCAGATGCATGGCCATTAATAGGAAAAACTAAAGGGCTATAATACAAGTGGTTTTTTCTTAACAATTCAAACACAAAGTATAGTTTATGGGCACAATGCACTTTCATTAATTGCCAGAGAAAGGTGTGCAATTCCCTATGCGAAAAAGGCAAAGTTCCTTTTATTTTATTGCAATATTAGTTAACTAATTTATTAATTAATTAAGATTCATCAGTAGAGTAATAGGAATATCTCGAATGACATTAAAACACATTGATACAGAAGAATAAAAAAGAATACTAGATGTATTTACATGAAGTTACCAATTTTTTATGGGCGTAATTCACCAATCAAGTTTCTATATATTAATGCATAATAGTAAGAAATGCAGTTTTGTTTTCTATTAATTGAATGAAAAAGTGAACCGATCATTTTGAAAAAGAAATGTTTCAGTCATTCTATTGGAGTATTAATTAATTATTTATATAACAATATGAATACAGTGAATGGATCGTTGCTTATATATTAATTCAAGGTGCGAAAGAACCTAATTAGTATTAATTACTTAGGTTTAGGAGAAAAAAAAATGAGGATTTGTATATATTATAGATGGATTATAGATTAGTATAGATATTGATTTTAGATATATTTCTTGACAATTAAAATTACTTAAGTTTTAGCTGAGATCCATCGTGCACTTAAATGCAATGAACAAATAAATCGTTTTGTTGATTAATAAATATTATAATAAATACTTAAATGTAAAACTTTAATAAATAATATAAAAATTTAAAAAGAAAACAATGAACATTACAAAAATAAATTTAACTTCACTTCAACAAATTTAGACTAAAGCCTAAAAGAGTTTTAACTTGTCTCTATCGTTTCTTAAAAAAATGTACTTGATGTTTATTTCGATTAGAATATTTTCAATATATCCCTTTTATAATTTTTGTATTGGATAAAAATGTGAGAGTCTATTTCTTTCAGTGGAATTAACATCAAAATTTCACAAAAAAAAAAAAGAACAGATATATACCAAAAAAATATCAGCTAATATTTTGCTAGCATCGTTCTGTGACTTGCCTCAACAAATTAAGGTAAAATTGTTTCCTACAAGAGAGTGGTGTTATGCATATCTTACGATGTTCCCATAAAATATCTATAATTGTATAACCTACACTAAACATTGCTTCAACATAGACACATTTTTAAACTAATGATTAAAATAAAAAATCAAATTAATAGAAGATTTATAACCCCAAATTAACCTTTAATTTGAAGAATCAGAATTTTGTTGACTAGTTCATCATGTGGCCAACACTGCTTTGCAATATACCAGGAGTTTTACCAAGACAATACAGGATTTAACCCTTGTAAAAATGAAAAGCCAGAGCTGCTTGTGTTGGTGAATAAGGGTGTGTAAATAAAATGATCGAATAATATAAAATAAATAAAATAAAATGAAGAGTATTATAGTAGTTATTAATAGACATTACGTACATAGAAAGTTAGAAAAGGACCCAAAAACCGCATACTATGTTTCTTTCTATGTGATTGTGAAAAAGACGTGGTTATTTTAGGATTTTTACTACAATCGTGGCCCGTGGTTTTCGATTTGATGTATTTGCAAAGTTTACACAATTAACCATTTGCTAAATATTAACCCTTAAGCGTGGGAACTTAAAGCAATAGGAGGCATTGGTCTCCTCAAAATTTTGCGAGCCAATCACCAAATCCAAAAGAAAGAAGAAAATGAGCCTTTATAAACCCTTTTGATGAAGCATTACCCAATAGCAATAATAACAATCCTTTAACCTTTCTTAAAGCCTGTATTTAGAGGGAGGACGATCAAGTAAACTTGATTTAGTCTCCCTAAACCCTAAAATTTGGTTCATTCTCCCGACCAAATATTGAACATGGGAAACTGTGGTAGCAATCCTAAGACCAATGAGGGTCCTTCGGACATTCCAGAGCCTGTGACCGAAGAGGTTGAGGTTGAACATAAGGAGAGTGAAGCAAATATTGAGACCAAGACTGAGGAAACCCTAACTGATGCAGAGAATAAGTCTCTAAGAAACTTGCTTGATGAGGTATCACATTTTTTTTTCTTCAAATTTCAATCACATTTATTATTTAAAGAACGAAATTAACTACAGTTGATATATATTAAAATAGGAAGCTGGTAATTTAGCCTATTAATAATTGTGAGGTTGTATTGGCAGAAAGTAGAAGAGGCACTGAAGACAGAGGAAGTAAAGGCTGAAGCAAAGGCAGAAGAAGCTCAAAGTGGCGTGGTGAAGGTTGAAGAAGAGAAGCCAAAAGCAGAAGAAGTGACAAAGACTGAGGCCTAATTATAAAGAATAGTGTGCATGCTTGCGTTATATCTTGAATACACACATTTGTTCTCTTTCTGTTCAATGGTCAAGAAAAATTGACTACATCTAAATTCACCATATGGATTTTGGCTTCTTCGTTTAATATATTTATATCTCAATTATTTTCTATCAAGATTATTATTGATTTATTTGGATTTATCTATGTTACTTTCTCTTTCTCAGTGTTTTAATCTAATTATGAAAATTATAGACTATACGGATGTTTTAATCTAATTATAGAAGTTGTAGGCTATATCCTACCCGTTGAGAGAGTTTAAGGTTTAGTGAGATAAAATTTACTTACATAAAATAAAATACAGGTATTACTAATTGTCAAAATTTGTTGAAAACGTTAAAAAATAATTATTAACAATTTTTTCCATAGATTTTCGATGAGTCGAAATCTGTCAGTAAATTGTATTCGATAATATTTGCTAATAAATTTGTATTTATCAGTAATTATCGAAGGAAAAATAGTCAGTAATTACTTATGACTTTCGATAAATATAGAAGAAATAATTCGTTAGTAATTTCGAATGAAGAATCTGTTGGTAATTACTGAAAAAACAAATTTGTTAGTAAATATCGCGATCTACTTCAAACTCACCGACACACACAAACCCTCTTCAATATGATGTCGGAGGACCACAAATTTTTCGAAGACAAGCGTCGTAAGGCGCAAGATCGACTCTCCAAGCTTCTCTGGGAGCTTGCCTTGCTCAAGGGTGATGACGTCCGGCTCATGGTAGGGCGGGACGATCTGAGGGTGTCAATGGAGATCCGAAAGAGTGCTCTAGTCGAGAAGAGTCGATTCTTCATGGAGAAGCTTCGCTACGAGGGTGTGGTGTTGCACTCGGTGGAGATCAATGACTACGACGACATGGAAGTGTATGTGGAAGCTGTGGTTTTGATACACTATAAGGATCTCAAGGCCAGGTTGTGTTCCATGGGCAATGGAGTTCCTAAAGTTTTGAGCTTGCTTTCATTTTGATGTTCATTGTTTTGTACATTCTTTTTGTTCTTTTTTCTTGACTGCAATTGGTTTTATGTTCTTACTTTTACTTGTGTTATTTTGTAGGCATCGGAAACTGAAGTTCTTCAAAGAGTATCATCATATCCATCTACTACTGCTAGAACATCTTCTTGAACCTAATAAGTGATGTTCTATAAGAAAAAGATGAAAAATATGTAGGGAAATGAAAGCTCTGTTATCCAAATTGCTTAAAGAGAAATAAACAATAAAGTCTGACGAAAAAGAATACCCCATACTGCCACAATTCAAAGGAACCAAGACAATAAACCTTGCAGGAAAAACAATTATATTAAATACCCTCTACCGCCTCGATGGCATTTGAACCAAGGCAAAAACCTACTCCTTTTTTCCTCGATTCAAAACCGAAGCAAACAACCTACCTCTTTTGTCTCGTTTGTATATACCTTGGTTCATCAACCGCTACATATAGACGAAAAAAATCGCTGTCATTTCCCTTTACTACACTAGTATTAAAACGATAAATTTTATCATCTTCATTCCAATATAAAAAATCACAAATATCAAAGGAAGGGGAAGAAGAAACCCATAACATAGAAGTTGAAGAAGAAATATTGTCATTTGTAGCATTGGCGATTGACGTTCAAAGTCATGATTATGCGACATGGTAATGACAGAGGTGGTGAATAGTCGGTATTATCAAGGGGTAGCTGGAACATGTGGCAACTAATTAATTCAGATTCTTGACATCGACGATGACAACGACGAAACAACACACATTTCCATTGCATATATGTCATAGTTATCTCGGCATTCCTTTTTCTGTTACCGATGACGCTGCCCGACACCATGTTGTCCAACAAAGGTTGTAACAAAACAATGCCACATAGTGCCCGGCTCTAACCAAATTTGTGGGTTTTACTTTGAGCTCCTCCGATATTTGGGCAAAAAAATTATTAGTCTTTTATCAATAGATTTATCAACGAATAAATTTGTCGAAAGTAAACATTTTAAATTATCGACAAATTTTATCGACGAAATTTATCAATAAAATAATTTGTCAATAAATAAAATATATATTATCACTAGATTTTATCAACAAAATAAATTCATTTATAAAATATATTCGTAATTATAATTTTAGAAATAATCTCCAAAATTGTTGTAGTGTTGTAAGAATGAATAATAAATTGTTTTAAACATATTTTTAAACCTTTTACAATAGACCTTTTCATTCTCCATTTACTTTAATATATTATCTAAACTTAAATAAACTAGATTTTCTATTTTATCCAACATTTTGTCCTAAAATAAACTTCATTTACTAAGAAAAATATAAAAGAAAACATTAATTTACTTTCCAAATAATACCGCTGGCTAAAAAAAACTTAAAGGACCGAAAATTACTTTTAAAGATTTTAATTGGTTAAAAATTTGTATTAATGTTAGTTTAGTGCATGCTAAGTTCCTTTAAAATACTTATATATATTTGAGTTTGTGTTAACTTAGAGACGTTAATTATAAATAAATAAGATTATTATTAATTAAGTTTCCATTAAATTTATTTATTTTTAAGTTAGTGTTAACGTAACCGACGTTAAATATAAAAATATTAAAAATAATTAAGGTTAGGATTGGCTTATCGTTATTTTATTTTAAAATTTGTATTTATTTAATGTAGTATCACCTAAGTCGATGGTAAATTATATTCTTTTAATGTTTTTAACCATCAATACGAACTATAGGTTTTTTTTTTTTTAATTTAATGGTCTAAATTTGAAAATCACAAATCTTTTCATCAACAATTTTTTTTCACTTTATATATATATATATATATATATATATATATATATATATATATATATATATATATATATATATATATATTTAAAAACACTCATTTTTTCATTCACATTTATAAATCTCTTCACACTTTTCTCTTTTATCTACCATATTTCTTTCACCTACATTAATCTCATTCATTTACACTCATTTTTGCATCACACACATATCCTTTATTTACATTTTTTTCATCATCTTTCATCTCTATCACTTGTACTCATCTTCTTCGTGCGGATATTATGTAATGCATTGGATGACCCACATTATTCGTGCCCATATCACAAGAAACTGAGAAACGGTAATATTTAAATTTAATGAATTTTGATTTTCTCCAACATTTGGAATTCATATACACTAATTAATATCAATTGTCTTGTGTAGAGATTCAAGACTTCTTCTCCACTTCTTGAGAAACCACTTACATTCCTGAGGAAGGCATTTGCAAAACATTTAGTTAGATTATATAATCACTAGTACAGTAAGAGGAAATAATACCGATTATTATTGCTTATAGGCACCGGTTCTGCAACCGAGGCATATACAGACAAGGTAAACAATGTAGGTTTTATGCCTCGGTTATGAACTGAGGCAAAAGGGGTAAGATTATGACTCGGTTTTTAGGTAACCGAGGTCGTAACGTTTTTTTTTTAATTTTTTCAGACTTTAGGATACTGATTCACCATGGAATGATCCTGCTGAAATGTCAAATTATAATATTATGACAACAACTTGGTAAACCAAATTTGCAAATTTTGAGCCATCTCATCAAAATTTGTTTCTGCAAACTGGGTGAGTTGATCAAATTTATCTCTTGGAAACACTTGCAAACTGGGTGAGTTGATCAAATTTATCTCTTGGAAACACTGAAAATTCAGAGGATTCATAAACCCTATAGAGGTCTTTAAACACAGTTCGATAAATTATAGTAGGATCTGTGACCGAGATCGACAAAAAAGCAACTGCAAGAAGCAAAATCAGAGCAACAGCCTTCGGTCTCACTGTGAAACATGGTTTTGGCACTTCTTTTGCTTCACCAAATATTTCTGGCATGAGAGTCTCCTTAACAGGACACGATCCGGAGATCTAGCCACACTCTTCTTCCTTTACAATTTCATTCGAAGAAACATCCCATTCCTTCTGCGAACCTTCAGATTGGGCATCCTTTGTGATTTCTAAATCTGAAAAGCTTTCAAATATGAGGTTGTCCTCTAATTCCCATTCCCTAAAGATTTCAATTCGTGATTTAGGTTTGTAGTGAAGAATTGAGATCAAAATAGAGACCCAAGATTTCTCAATTTTAGAAACCCAATTTGATAAAACCCAGAATGCTTTCCCTTTCTGCTCCACAATCGGACCACCATAAAAGCAACCCAGAACCCAATTTGATTTCTTTGCGAGTTCGTCCTCCTCAATTGATGCAACCAGAAAGCAAATCGCGCCTCCATGATTCAATCTTCTCCACCCCAACCTGCACACAGAATCACAGAAACAATGTTTGCTCCATCATTCATCTTCACCCAAAAACTCAAAAATCGCAGAATCCAAACTCAAAAATCGCAAATCCTTTTCATGGTGCCTACCTCCATTGACGCGGACAAGTTCTTTTCTTCCTGGCAAGCACAACCATTGAGCTTCAATTGCGAACTCCTTAAGCTGCCATCAATGGCCGAGAGTTGCGCACCTCCATCCTCTCAACAACGGCGCAGGAGTAAGAAGGCAGAAAGTGTTTCCCCTTTCCCCATTTGAAGAACCCTAATATGGACGCTGGCCAAGACGCGGGCGAAGACGCAGCTCAAGAAATAAATATTAGTTTTACAATCAAAATAAAACATCAAAACGCAACAATAAAAACCAACGAAAAATTACCTCTAAGGAAGAGAATCGTAAAAACCAAATAAAAAAGACGTTTGGAACGATTTTGATCGATTAGAAAGCTTCCTAAACGTTGACGATGACCATGGAAACAAGAAAATCCAAATTTAAATGGTGAAAAATGAGTGAGGATGGAAGAAGAAGGTAATGGCACACTACTCTCAAGAGGATGCGCTAAAACTGTTTTACTCGAAAACGACGATATTGTTCCTTCGCGTTTTCTTTTTTTTAACCTATTATAGGTTATTACCTCGGTTCCCACTAAACCCAAGGCGATAAAGAAGATATAGCCTCGGTTCCCTAACCGAGGCCTATTCTCTTTAAAGTTTTTTCTATAATAAATTAATATATAAAATAAAAAAGTAACGCTAAAGAATCTGACTTGTTTAAATTTGAAAATCTTATCACAATAACTGATATTTAAAATAGTTATTAATAACAACATAAACTCAAATAAAAAATTAAATAATACAATTCTCTAAATAAGCTCAGAAGAATATTTACTATAACATAAATATATAAATAAATCGAATCAGATTGAGTACCGAACTTTTTATAGACTTTGTTTGATAAAAAGTTACACCAAATCGATTATATAAGAATTATTAATCTAATCAAATCTGTCCATAGATTGTTATTGGACCAGTCGGGTCAAACCACTTTGGTTTCATAAATATGAACTCTGTGATTGGTTTTCATGATTCTTTTACTTTATTTTAAATTCAGCCAACTACGAGGCAATGCATGGTACTTTTTTCCGCCTTTTAAAGAATGGAAAAGTTTTAATTGAATATAAAAATATTTTCTACAGCACACACCTAATAAAACCTAATATACTTTTACTTGTTTTACTTAATTCTTCTTAAATTAAATTATTTTATATTTAAAAATTAAAAAAAAAAAGTTTTAATGGTGTTGTCTAGGTATAGGATAAAAATGAAAAGGTTTAATGTCTCGGCAGGTCTCTACCAGAATCTCAAATAGGTTCCCAACTTGTTCAGAGTCTCAATTGATCCTTACTTTTGTAAAATTGAATCAAATAAAGACTTGCCATCAAATTGAAAAAAACACTGTTAAAGAGGGTGTTACGTGGCATGCTGATAATGTACATTTAATTAACCTGACATTAAAAAGGTGTGTGAAGTGTATTTTTATAATTTTTGAATTAAAAAATGGAGTGCAAAGAGGGAAAATAAAATTTAAGTAAGGGCAAAGTTGGAAAATGAAATTAAATTATGTGCAACAACCCCTTTCTTTGCAATTGTGAAATCTAAATCAGATTGAGGAAAGGTAAGTTTTTGGGTTCGTGGGAGAAAACAAAATCTAATGACCCAAAGAGAGGAAGTAGTGCTTGATTTTGAAGACAACAATGGCCGCAACAACAACAAAGATGAAAATTTAGCATTGAAAGGTGTTGTCAATGGTCTAAGTGACAAGCTTCATCAGGACTTGTAGGAAAAACGCAGAGGTAGTGAATCAACAACAAAGAGAAAGCAGGATTACCAAAAAAACAAAGAAAGCCACCTCCAAACTTCGCATTCACAAGAAAGTGTGGTGAGGTCTTCTTCGAGCAATTCAACTCCACGATACTCGTGGAAATCATCAATAAGCAGAAGAAAGTCTCGGCTGATAGACCCTCTAGAGAAATCATGCGCAAAGTTAGAGTCAAGTGAACAAAAAGCGGTAGAAAATGATGATAATGTTGAGGACATGCTTGAAATTTATAAGAAAACGAGGTTCAATGCATTCTCACTACTTTAGTGGCTATGTCTGGCCTTAATAATCGTAGCCTTGCTTTCAAACATTTGGATATCGTGCTTGCAAAAACTCAAACTCTGTGGCCTTCCCCTGTGGGAATGGGAGACAATGATTTTGGTTATACTTTGTGGGCGTTTGCTCTCAGGTTGGGTAATCAAACTAATCGTCTTCTTCAAGGAACACAATTTCATACTGCGAAAACGAGTGTTGTATTTTGTGTACGGTTTCAAACACTTAGTGAAAAACTATGTCTGGTTGGGTCTTGTTATGCTGGTGTGGCATTTTATTTTGGTCAACGCGGTGAAGAAAAAGGTCAACAACAGGATTTTGTCGTGTGTGACAAAGGTTGTGGTGTGTCTGTTCATCGACACTCTTTTGTGGCTCCTTAAAACGATCCTCGTGAAGGTCTTCGCCTTGCACTTCCACGTGAAAACGTTCTTCGAACGGATTCGGGAGGCTCTGTTAAGCCAATACTTGATCGAAATGTTGTCGTGTGATCAGTTGAGGGAAAGGGAAGAGGAAGAAGGTGAAGATAGATCCGTTGGGAAGGTCTTGTGTAATAAGAAGAAGAAGCAAGATGAGGAAATGTCGATCGAGCAGTTACCCCTTTCTTTGCAACAACGATTTTGTTTCTCGCACGAACCCTAAAAGGGGTTGCTGCACTTATTTTAATGTCTTTTGTCCACTTTGTCCTTGTTTAAATTTTATTTCCCCTCTATGCACTCAATTTTTTAATTTAAAAATTAAAAAAATACACTTCACACCTTTTTAATGTCACGTTAATTAAAACTACACTGTCAGCATGTCACGTAACACCCTCTTTAATGACGTTTGATCAATTTGACAACAAACCTTTATTAGATTCAATTTTATAAAATAAAGACCCAATTGAGACTCCGAACAAGTCGGGGACCTATTTGAGATTCTGAACGAAAATAGGGACCTAGCGAGACATTGAACCTTTTCATTTTTACCCTATACCTAGACAACACCATTAAAACTTTTTTTTTAATTTTTTAATATAAAATAATTTAATTTAAGAAGAATTAAGTAAAACAAGTAAAAGTATATTAGGTTTTATTAGGTGTGTGGTGTAGAAAATATTTTTATATTCAATTAAAACTTTTCCATTCTTTAAAAGGCGGAAAAAAGTACCATGCATTGCCTCGTAGTTGGCTGAATTTAAAATAAAGTAAAAGAATCATGAAAACCAATCACAGAGTTCATATTTATGAAACCAAAGTGGTTTGACCCGACTGGTCCAATAACAATCTATGGACAGATTTGATTAGATTAATAATTCTTATATAATCGATTTGGTGTAACTTTTTATCAAACAAAGTCTATAAAAAGTTCGGTACTCAATCTGATTCGATTTATGTATATATTTATGTTATAGTAAATATTCTTCTGAGCTTATTTAGAGAATTATATTATTTAATTTTTTATTTGAGTTTATGTTGTTATTAATAACTATTTTAAATATCAGTTATTGTGATAAGATTTTCAAATTTAAACAAGTCAGATTCTTTAGCGTTATTTTTTTATTTTATATATTAATTTATTATAGAAAAAACTTTAAATTTAAGTTGAATTTATTAAATTATGATAAATATATATGTTGCATTATTTATTTTTTTAATCTAGACCATAGACAGTAACTTGAAAAAGAAAAAGAATGTAATGAAGGGTTGAGAATTTGGATGGAGAAAATTATTGGTGTAGGTGTGGAGAACCAGATTCTACATGATATAATTGTTGTCCATTATATTCCAATTTCGATTCTTGCACTTCCAGAATTCATTCATTTAGATTCCAACTTTTAAATATAATATGTTGTTTGAAAAAAGGTTTTAAAAAATTAAAAATTTAGAATATAAAAAATAAATGAATACTTAAAATTAGATAATTTTAAATTTTAGTTTAAAAGTTAAAATTAGATCATTTTAAATTTTATTTTAAAATTTAAAATTATTTCTATTCTTAGATTTGTCTATCTTATTCATATTTTCTCTTCGACTTTTTTTTATGGTGTTGTTAGTTTAACTAAAAGCGATAGACATTGCTGATTTATAACATCTTTTTTCAGAAATATAGTATTTTGATTTTTTTATGACTTCACATACACTAAATATATTAAATAAATATTAAAAATATAGTATTTTGATTTATAACTAAAATAATAAGTTAGAATTGACTTCACATACACTAAATTAAATAAATATTAAAAATATATAAGCTAATGTAAACTAAATAAACGTTAATTAAATTAAATATAAAATTAGATAAATTAATGTTGATCCAATGAACACTAACTAAAATAAATAAATAAATCAATGTTAAATATTAACATAAACTAATTGAAATAAATATTAAAAATAAATAAATTATCATGAAATAAATGTTAACTTAAATATTAAAATTAAATAAATAATATTTGTAACATTCCAAAATATAGTATAAACTATACACTACAAAAAATTAGATTTTTACCGGGGGTTATTTTTTCCGTTTCCGGCGGTTTTAACCCCCGGAAAATATGTTACCCGCGGTTAGAAAAACCGTTGGGAAAACCTGCGTCGTTAAGTAATTACCGGCGGTTTTTTAAAAAACCGCCGCAATTAGCGGGGGTTTTGAAAAACCGCCGGTAGTAGTAGGGGTTTTACTAAAACCGCCGGTAGTAGTGGGGTTTTTACTAAAACCGCCGGTAGTAGTGGGGGTTTTACTAAAACCGCCGGTAGTAGTGGGGGTTTTAAAAAAACCGCCGGAAATAATCGGGGTTAAGTAAAACCGCCGGTAATTTGTGAGGATTTATGAAAACCACCGGTACTTTTGAGGGTTTTTAAAACCGCCGGAAATGTAAATAATTTAATTTTTTTTATTATTCAAATTACTTGATTATCATTAATAAACCAAAATTAAATAATATGAAACCAAAATTAAATGTAAACATTAAATGTAAACATTAAATATAAACCAAAATATTATTATATAAATTGTAAACATTAGAAATACAATCAATGTTTCTTAAAAATTAAAATTAACATGTTATGAATAATAATTATAGTTTCCTACTTCTTCATTATTTTCATCATTTGGTACTTCTTCATTTTATCCATCATTTGATATGCTTCCTTTTTCAAATACCTACAATATAAAACAATAATTAATTAATAATATTTTAAAAAAATTATTAGACGAATTTAAGAACTATTGATTGAAAATATTAAAATATGATATATATATATATATATATATATATATATATATATATATAGAGAGAGAGAGAGAGAGAAAGAATGCGCACACATATTCATAAGAAATAATGCAAGGTAATTTAACATAATACTACAATGACCTAATCAATTACAGCAACCTAAACATAATTAAGTTATTGTCAGTTTATTTTCAATTGAAACCAGTGACACAGCCTGCACTAGTTCTATTTTAAACAAAAGAAAGGCTTAATTCATATATATACATATAATACCCCACTATGTGACAGGGCATAAATCAAGCAGTACAAAATTTAATAAGAGAGAACGGTTCCTGAACGTATGGAAGAGGCACCAATAGCAAAATGAAGAGACTTGAAGGACTGTACCAAGTATAGGAAGATCTAGTCAAGTATTTCTATGTGGTGTTGAATTTGCATCGCAAGCCTTAACAAAGATAGGTTACACCACAAAAGCATATATTGACAAAAAAATAAGGTTAAAGTCCAATTATTTGAATGGAAAGAAAACCAGCCCGTGTCATAGGCAAGGAAACCTACACTACAACCATATACTACACTAAAAACAGCGTCTGCACCAATGTAAAGGAAATAAAACTGCAGTAACAATTTTATTAGTGAAAAAGTGACTGCACAACTTTAATGAAGGAGGTTCTTAATTCCATTCGTGAATTCCAATCCAAGGTATACATCAATTCCATATATAACCTTCATTACTTTACCAATTAAATAAATCCTAAAGAATGAAGTAGGTACAATACAAAGTAATTTGACAGATCATTTTATTCAAGGTATATGATTAAGTGCATATATATTCAGCACTAAAAGATTCTTTAGTCATGATTAATGTGCAGCTTTGGCCTACACCGAGAGAATTAGCACCTAGCAAGAAAAGAAAGCTAAACATAGTATGATTAATGTTCATCATGTAATCTAACCTCTATGGCTCGGTCAGGGATGATCACAACTTATTTCTCTTTCTCCTTCTTTATACTTCTTCAATTCACAGTCGCCTTTGCATCTTCTTCCAACCTAATTCTTGAAATCTAATTTACAAGAAGAGAAGAGATATGTGACTGTGAAGAAAGAAGAAAAAAAATAAACCATAAAAAAAGAGTAACAGAGAGATAGAAAGAGATGAGAACCTCCTAAACACTCTTCTTCTGCAGCGTGCAGCGTGCGGCATGCAGCGTGGTGGCAGGTCGAATATGAAATTGCTGGAAGAATCTCGCTTAATCATTTTAGAAAAACCAAATCCTAAATAAATAAAAATAGATATACTAAAAATACTTATATCCTTATTTGATGTATTGAAACCAAGAAGAAGCATGCATACCTTCCTTGATACTAATATAATTGTTTGCGGTGCATCCTTAGAAAATATAGCAGTCCGCAATTCTGCAACAAGTAGTTGCATCCAATAAATAAAAATTTAGCAAAACGAATAATGAAAACACATGCCTTTTTTCAAAGTAAATTTTTGTTCAAGCTTAATGATATAAAAGTAAGGAGAAATGTGACAAGAATCATCATGTTACGTTCGTTGAGCTTACTTGGTTGCTAAGCCTTCAAGGTTTCCTCCATCACCAATGGTGCAAAATGCTATTTGGCACCATTTGAAAAGGTACGGTTTCACCCTGCAACAAAGTGTTCATCTATGTTAAAACCTCTATTCTTACCAACATTTGGACTAGGTAAATGCATTACACCAAATTTAAAATTTTTCGTTGAGAAAAACAGAAAGAAATTTTTCAGATAGTTGAAACCAGATAAAGTGAACTGGTTTGAGAAGCTTACAATTTCTGGAGCAAAATCAATTTCATGGTTCCCTACAGTCCAAATCCATGGTTGATATGCAACACTTCTTTCTGTGAACCTTCCCCAAGTATCCCACCACGTTATCATGATTCGGGTAGTTATCAACATAAGAGAGGTCGCCAACAAACAATACAGTTTCTCCTTTTCTTGGACTCAATTCATAGTGAGAAAGAGTCACATTTGAATCAAAACTCTGACCAAGATCCCCTACAAATAATGTCACACCAATTTACAACAAAAATATTATCACTAACACAAGTATAATGCTTCAAAACCTACAAAACAACATTTGGGAAGTGATAGTGATCACAGATAACAAAAGTAGAATAACTGTAAAATTTATCGTAAAACCCTAGCCTCAGTCTCCCACCTTTCTTCTCCAATGGAGGTCAAAGTGAAGCAGCGCCTCGCAGACGCTAACGCCCACCGCCGTGTCACCAGCTTGCTCTCCCCCTTCCACGTCGTCACCCACCGAAAAAAACCTCTTCTTCGACGGCGCTGTGTCCGAGCTCTCTAAGCGCCGCGCTGTGCTGCGCTTGCACTTCTACGGTGACGACGAGCGTGCGTCGTTTCGCTGAAGGCTCGAGCGGTGCTGGTGGACAGCGTCAGTCGCGTAGACGAGGATGAGAAGGATCTGGACCCACGGGCCAGGCACGAATGCGTTGCAGAGCCTGGGAAGTTGGGATCGATGGAATCTAGGGTTTTGCGGAGATTGAAGGAGAACGTTGGAACTGAAAAGGGGTTTACAGGATTGGGAGGGTTTGGGAGAAGATAAAAAAGAAAAGTAGAGTTTCAAACTAAACGAAGGGCAATGAAGAGGAACTGGGGTTTACAATAATTAGTCAGAAAAATTATTTTAAAAAAATAAATAAATGTTTAGGGGCGGTTTTTACTTATAAACCGCCGGAACTATTTAGGGTTTCAAAAACCGCCGGAAAATAACCCGTCTTAAAATATACTTTTTTTGTAGTGATCCACTTACTATTAAAGTGTTAATAATACAGTTATCCCAAAATAACTATAAAATTATAACATTAAGCAAAGGCCTAATCTAACACAAAACTATGTACATCTCCCCTTTCAGAGCTTGCTTCACTGAGACCTCTTTTCCTTTTGTTCACATTCACCGGATGATCATTGTAAAGGATAAACTGAAATGGGTAAACATGGCAAAATAGAAAAGCAGGGTAAGCTAGTGTAATTTAATAATCATGTTAACATACAATTCAATAAACAGATAAAACACTCATACGCATGCATAAAACATATACCGACCATTTTACTTTGATCGTCCGGACAAGTATGAATATGTAGCTTGAGGTCGTTCATGCGCCCGGGGGTGTAGTAATTGGAACACCCTCAGCTGCCACCCGGGGTTACTCTGTTATAACTCACCTACAATACCCTATAGGCTAGGACCTCCTACTATTCTCACGACATGACATACCCATCTCTACTTGAGACTTGGTAATCATTAGAATGTCAAGATGAACGTCGTGAATTTCGCTGTCCATATTCATACTTTACCACCACCTTGATAACAAATCACTGAGACCTTCTCCTTGGAATTCTCTTTCACATCCATATTACAATTATCATACCATACTTTCATTTTTACACCATTATGATAATGCATACATAAGTCATCAAAGCAAATGGAACAATTAATTAAAATAGCACACTGGAATAAATATAAATGTAAGCCGAACAAAAATCACCAAACATATATGAACAAGACCGGACACCCTGTGAATGTTGGAGACCAATCGTTCAATACTAGGTACAGCTGAAGAGAGGGTCGAGCACTATTAATGACCGACAACTATAGGATTCCAAGTACCACAACATGACCGAATACTACCACCACTAGTGCAGCTGAATATATGCCGCGGTTAGTGCTAAAACCGCGGCCATATGTCTCATTTTAAAAAAAAACGAAACACTATATGCCGCGGTTGTGGTTAGAACCGCGGCATATTCCCCTGCAGTTTTTTAAAATTGCAGGTCTGTTTTTGTGATATCCACTACCACAAAAACAGACCTGCATATAAAAACATGTACACAAATTCAATTTGAACATAACAAACACATGTTCAAATGTATTTCAACATCAAATAAACTACAAAGTCTAAGAAAATTCAATCTAATCAAATGCAATGTTTAAATCTAAGAGCTATTGTATAATCTAATTATATACTTCGCAACAGCGTTCCTAATGAATAATAGTGACTTCTCAGGAACTGGTGTAGTAGTCTTGAATCTCTGCAAAAGAAAATTCATATTAATTAGTGTATATGAATTCAACATTTGGGAAAAAAATCAAAATTTGTTAAAGTTAAATAAACCAAGCCTAAGATTTCTACACTCTTTACCAAATTCGGGGAATTGTCGATCAATATTTTTCCATTGCTTTGAATCAGCTGGATGACGAAGCAGCCCGTCAATTTTTCTCTCATCTGCATGCCATCTAAGATTTTTAGCATCTTTGGGATTCGTAAACAAACGCTTAAGTCTGGGCACTATTGGAAGGTACCAAACTACTTTCAAAGCAGATCCATTTTTTTCTATCTGACCATTATCTTCACTATTGTTTTTTGACTTGTATCGTGATAAGCCACATTTTGGACACTTTGTCAAAAATTCAAGGCATAATACCCAATTTTGTCCCCACTTTGGTTCGAAAATCTCAAGTTAGTCCCTTTATAGAAAAGTGAGTTGAATGGATCCTTACTTGTAATTAATTGACTCTAATGAGTCCCTTCCGTTAAATAGAAGGAAACGGAGTTAGTGGACTGATGATGTGGCAGTTGCTTTGATGAGGTGTCAATACGCTTGCGTGCTTACGTGGTTCAGAAAGCTTCAGGTTCTCCTCTTCTCTCCGCGCCATTCCAACGGGATGAGACCCAGAGTCTCTTTCTTCTCCCCGCAGTTCGCTGGCCTCCCAACCAAAAATGGCCACCGCATTCCAACCGGCATCGATGCCATCTCCGACACCCACGGATGGCCATCGTCGGACGCCGCTCCAGCCCCTCCTTCTCGCGTGCGAGGGAGGACCTCGCTTTTCACGTACGCCCCAGATCTGCTCCGAATCCATCCTTGCCGCGCCTCGATTCAGCCACCGCGGACGGATCCCACGCCGCCGCACGTCACCAGGACCCAGATGGCTGCGACGCTTCTTCTCTCTCCGCTCGCGACCCAGATGGCCCAGATCAGAAATTAAACCCAACAATTGCTGAAAATTAAGTTCATGCTAAATCAACAAATAATTGTTTCAAAATCCACTTAGTTTCACTTTGCAATTTGCGCAATGTGCAATTTATCCTCAATCAAGATCAAAAGGTGGTACTGTAATTTTTTTAGAGGATAACAATTTATCATCAATCAGTGCTAGTAAACATTATGCAGCTATTGTTATTCCAGTGCAAACATCCTTACCGGTAGTTATAGAGAGGAACAAAGTAGCCGAGGAATCTAAGACGATGTAGCACAATTAGGGTTTGAGACAGAGCAAGTAATCCATGGAAGGAACAAGATACCAACACCGTCCATGACCTTTGGGATATAATCAAATCGGAGAACTTTATGTGTTGAATCGTAGGAAGCATTCAAATATAGATAATTGCAGAAATATGTGAATTATAGGTGCTTCCATCACTGAGAGTTGGTGAGCTCGAAGAAAGACCTGAAATGACAACTCTGCAAACCCTAGCAAGATGAAGATTGGAGAAGACGAGAAACCCTTCTGATTCTCTTCATACAAAATTTACAGTTAAAACTCAAAGTCACAGTTAAATTTTTTAAGAGTAATTATAAGGTATAATACCCAATTTTTACTCATTCATTTTTTTTCTGAACCACGTAAGCACGCAAGCGTATTGACACCTCATCAAAGCAACTGCCACATCATCAGTCACTAACTCCGTTTCCTTCTATTTAACGGAAGGGACTCATTAGAGTCAATTAATTACAAGTAAGGATCCATTCAACTCACTTTTCTATAAAGGGACTAACTTGAGATTTCCGAACCAAAGTGGGGACAAAATTGGGTATTATGCCAAAATTCAAACTCTTTCCTAAACAAAATGCAGTCATTGGGACAAGCATGTATCCTTTTATACTTCATACCCATTGGACAAAGAATTTTCTTCGCATCATAATTACGAGTGGGCAGTGTATTTCCATCTGGCAACATTTCATTCAACAAAGTCAACAGTTCTGTAAAACTCTTATCAGTCCATCCATTGCTCGCCTTCAAATTCATGAGCCTTAACACCGCTGACAAATGTGTGAACTTAGTTGAACCAACATACAAAGGTGTTTCCGCATCAGTCGACATCGTCTCATACACATGAGCTTTGGCAAAATTTTCTGCTCCAACATCGCGGATCATCTCCTCCAATTTGTCTTCATCCGGTCGATCTTCTTCCATGGTGGAATCAGTAACATTTACAGTTTGAGAGTCAGCGGGAAAATGCATTTCTTCGCCGTGCCATATCCATGTTGTATAGCATCTTAGAAAACCATCACATATAAGATGTTCTCTAATTTGAGTTGCGTTCAACTTTCTCCCATTCAAACAGTTCACACAAGGACATCTAAACTTCACTTCATCATCACTTCTCCCCTCATTACGTTGCGCAAATTGTATAAATTCCTCTACACCTCTCTCGTACTCAGCACTAATACGTGGTAAATTAATCCAATTTCGATCCATATTCCTAAATATTACATAAAAAGATAAGCTACTAAAAATCAAACTTGCAATTTCATACATATCATTGAAACTTAGTGAATAATATTTTAAGGTTTATAAATAATACAAGAACTACAACACACATTACCAAAACTATAGCAAAAACCATACCATACATTACCAAAACTATAGCAATTTCATGCATTACCAAAATTTTAGCAAAAACAAAACCATACATTACCAAAACTATAGAAATTTCATACATTACCAAAACTATAGCATTATGCAAAATCTAATGAAGAAATCATGTTAAGAATGCAAAAGGGCATAAATACCTGGAACAGGGGCGGCGAAAACGCTTGGTGCAAAAAAAACGAAATGGCAGCGGAGAGGAATCACAGTCGTTCCAAACGATTTTGATCGGCTAAAACTGTTTTTTATCGTCACAAATGAGAAATGACCGAACAATTTCAAGTTTAAACAGTGAAAAACGCGTATCTGAGATGATGGGTGTCGCGGAGGAGAAGAAAACGCGAACAGAGCACGCGAAGAAGACGACACTGTTCCAAGTTTTGTTTTTTAACTCTGAACTGGGGAATCTACCGCGGTTCACTACTTAACCGCGGTATAAAAGGGGTATATGCCGCGGTTTCACGAGCAACCGCGGCCTATACTGATTAAAAAAATTAACCTAAATGGCATTTTTGAAATTATTTTCAAACTATATGCAGCGGTTCAGCGGGCAACCGCGGTATATTCCTCGAAATATTTAAAATTCATTTTAAATTTATTTCAGGTAGGAGAATAGGTCGCGGTTGCTCGTAGAACCGCGGCCTATACCCCTGTAACGTGCTGAACACACTGTCTCCCCAACTGCCTTTTGGGGAATTTCAGTAGATGGCAGGGGTATATGCCGCGGTTACTCTGCGAAACCGTGGCATATACCCCTGTAACTTCTGAAATTCTCTGACTGGCAGAGAAGTTGAGAAGTTACTGCGGTATATGCCGCGGTTGTTCTGAGCAACCGCGGCATATACCCTTGTAACTTTTGAAATTCTCTGACTCAGTCAGCCCCTGCAATAAATTGGCAGGGGTATATGCCGCGGTTCTCTGGACAACCGCGGCATATACTCTGTTATTTAATTTTTTATTCACACGTGGCGTCAAAGGGGATGGTTGACTGGAGTATATGCCGCGGTTCCGCTCTGAACCGCGACATATGTGTTCGATTTATTTACAAAACTGCCACCGCGCACCATTATGCTGCGGTTTCCGATGAACCATGGCATAATGTGCGCTGTAAAAACCCAATTTTTTACTAGTGCACCAGGCCAAGTATTAAGTTTAGACCGAACGCTCATGGCTTAGGTCGAACATCTATAGCTTAGGTCGAATGCTTAGAGTTCATACCGTATACTAATATAAGACCGATTACTATTATGACACCGAGCACTAGTACAAGACCTAGCACTAATATTAGACCGAACACTAGTACAAGACTGAGCATTAGTACAAGACCTAGCACTAGTACCAGACCGAGCACTAGTGTAAGATCTAGCACTACTAAGAGGCCACACACCCCACTAAGACCGATCGCTACTAAGAGGCCACACACACCACTAAGATTGATCGTTACTAAGAGACCACACACCCCACTAAGACCGAACACTCTGGACTTAGATAAAATACTCAGGTTGGACCAATTACTAAAGTGGCCGAAAAGTCATTAACAGGTAAGGCCCATGATAGGCCGAACATAGTTAATACCGAACGCCTATACAAGATCGAACTCTAGTGTAGGACCGAACGGTACAACAGTATACTAAAACGAATATCAACTTATAACCGAACGGTCATTAACTGGTAAGGCCCATGAGAGGCTGAACACAGTTAAGACCGAATACCAATACTAATACTAGACCTAACACTATTTTAAAATCAATTACCAGTACAATACCGATCGATCATTAACTGAAGTCCCACATAAGCAGAACTTAGTTAAGACCAAACACAAGGAGAAAGTCGAACGGTCAACGAAGGACCCTCAGCGAACTGCATAATTATGTAGAATGACGGCAGAATTATTATTAACACCAATCTTTACCAATTTTCTTCATTCTTCCCAACTTCTAATTCTCCCAATTAATATTATATATACCAAACTCACACCGAACACAAATTCTCCATCTTTACTACCACACTTCCTCCCAATATCACTCAGCCACTAAACCAGAATTATGCAGAATCACAATCATTCAGTTTCACACACATGCAGCACCATCAAACAACGTTTTCATACATCATAAATCAAGCAATTAAATTAACTAGCTTCCCTTACCTCTTTGACGGAACTGCACAACTCAAGAACTTTAGAAATTTTGCTCTCAATACCAGAAAATCCTAAGAACCTATAACTCACAGATTTGTGAGAACAAACCAACCAAATGACCAAAAAAGTGAAATTAGGAGGGAGGAAGAAGACCGATGAACACATGCAATCATAAACATGGCTTGCATGTGTCACAAACTTTCGAAAAATCACAAGAACTCAAGAAAACAAGACTTACCAGCTCTAAACAAGAATCTGATCGGTGGAAAAGGATGTTTTTCAGTCCAAGATTTCATTAATCCAAATATTGAGTCTAAAAGAGTCTTCAATTGTGTGATTTATGTTTTTACAAATATTTGGTTTATCTTGTGTGTTAATATAACATGCTTATTTAATATATGATGCATATTAGAAAGTGGACTTCCAATAATGCATCTTTTGATAAATTAGCTTACCCTTTCTTGTGTTGAGGTTTTTCTTGTAGTTGTTTTTTTTTTCTTGCAATAATCATGTTGTTGATTTGAGTAGAAAAAGATATATATATTTAGAGTTTTTCTCTGGGAGATATGAGTTAACAAAGATATTAAAAATTGTTAGATTCTTTAAATAAGTAGTTTTCTTTTAGAAAGGTATAGCGTTTTGAGATGTATAAATGTTATATTATTATAACCATATCTTTTGGATGATTGTACTAATATATTTTATACGTGGATTATTTGTTTTTTAAATATTAATTATGAAATATTTTATTCTAATAGTTTTGAGTTATTAAGATGAGATGGTATATTATTCACTATTTTCTTCTTCTCCTTCATCTACAATCATCTTATAATCTCTTTCATTTATACTCATCTATTTCATCCACATTCATATCTTTCACACGAATTCATCTATACTCGTCTCCTTCATCTATTATAATGTTTTTTCATTTATATATATAAATATATGGAGTTACTGTAGAAGAGTTTTTTTAAGTTATTGGCATTAGCATAAATCAAAATAGATTTTATTTTGTAACAATACTAATTAGCAGATATTACAATACTAATTAAATAATTACATAAACAATAACAAATGATTATATTTACATTTTATATAACTTGTCCCACATGCTTCCTAACTTGATATAATCAAGTTAATCCTAACACCAATATACAATCAAAATTCCATATTTTACAATATAATACAAAATTAACTTTGTAGTTTCACTACTGTTCCTTGCAAGAACATTTACTTAATCTTCTGCTAACGTATAATACATATATGATGATTGAATATGATACCAAAACATCACAAAAATAAAAGATAAAATATTGAAGATTTTCAATACTTCTTAGAGCAATATTATCATAAAAGATTCCTCAACACCAATCAATATATCTTACACTACCACCTTCATAGCACACATATCAATATAAAATTTAATTTCTATATAAAGGTGTGTGTGATTCTCAATAATTACAAAGGTGAACACCTTTGTAATTGAATAATTCACGAATACAATGAAAATTTTAATTATATAATTGTTTGAATTAAAATGAATATAAATTCTTGTTAAATCAAATTAATATGTCTCTTTCTCTCTTTTTCTTTCATATTAATCATATTATATTGAATTTTATTGTTTCATTGTAACCCGTGTTACTACATTGTTTCTACCTCATCAACAAATGTTTTAAATAAGACTTTTTACTTTTTTATAGCCAACAAAAGTTTTTAAGACTAAAATTGATAATTTTTTTTTTATCAATATTAACTACAACTTCTTTTCAATGTCAATGGGAGAATATTTAAGTTTACATTGATGAAAAAAAAATCATCAAGAAAACTCCAATCAAACACACCATAAAAGGTAATCTAGATCTTAGTCTAAATAATTATAATCAGTTAGAAACTAGCTGTTGACGCCAATTGAAAAAAAACTTATTGTCAATTAAAATCTTGATGAATTTTAAGTGAAAATTAATACAACCATATAAAATGGAAAGAGATCACCAATATCAGTATTTTCAAATTATTGATAATTATTTAATATTTAACCCTTTTGTATTTAATAATAATTAAAATAATAAAATTTAAAAACATGAAATATATAAATTTAAATTTGAATAACTAATAACTTCAACAAATAATTATGTAAATTTAAATTTATATATTTTTAATAAATAAAAATTGGGTAATTTAACTTTACATTAAATTTATTTTCAAATATTTCCACCTACAATCATATTATTATTTTATTTTATTTTTCTAACTTATTACACACACAAAATTATTACATAAATTATTTTAACCAAATAAATATACATTTATCAAAATTAATTTTTACAAAAGACAACCATAATTACAATATCTTATTAAAATAATATTTCTATTACCATAATTATAATATATTTAAATTATCTTATTTATTATAATCGCTCTTCAATTTATAAATATTAAATTAAATATATTTTTTAAATTCATATTGAAATGAGTTTGTAAAAAGTTATAAATTTTTAATAAAGTAATTTATTATAAATAAATATACAAATCTAGAAAACTAGAAAAAATGTTAATTATAAACTTTTCCTTAAAAAAACAGAATTTCAACCACAAACAATTTACAAAATTAAAAAAAGTATGATGAGAATTTAGTCTTTCACCAAAAAAAAAAATTAAACTTCACCCATAAAAAGAACTAGTTTGGAAACAAAATTTTCTGATGGTCTACCCCATAAATAAAATTAAAAAATGGTACTGAAAAAAAGTCGACTTTATTAAAATTAAATGTTATTAAGTGATGACACAATGCTTACATAAGCCATTTACGAAGTGTTAAGTAGTTAATTAATAGGTGGTAAGAACAAAAAAAGTGTATCTAATCTTTTTGATGAATTTCAATTTTTCAGTATCTTTTACTTCTCTTCTTTCATCTTGATCTTATGTTTGGTCTAATATGTTCAACATTGAAGGGTATCGTTTGAAAATTTATAAACCAAACAAGTTATATACAACTTTAAATGACCTTTTCCTTTCTCCATCCAAATTTTCAAATCCGACCTTTTTCTTTTCATACCTTTGGCTCAATGTCACGTGAGGGTTACATTGCACAAGATATGCTTTTTTCTTAATCAAGAATAAAAATTCTAAACCATGTGAGCACCACAATTAGAATCAATCATTTTTCACCATTATTAAAACTTTATATAAAGCAAATGAAAGAAAATACAAAGGGAGACGATATTGGTACCCACTTACCAAATTGAAATTGTGGAAAGAATCATAAAAGATACAAAAGAAAATAACATTCCACCAAATTTCTTTTCTAAATATACGAGATATCTTGATATTTTGGATTAAAACATGTAGATTTTTTCTTAAAAGAATAAAAATTCATATAAAACATTCTATTAAAAGTTTTCTTGATAATGGAAAATGGAGAGTGCATTTGAAGCTTACTTAATTTGAGTCCAAATAATGTATGAAACAATCTAATACTCGTAAAATAAAACATAGTAACATTAGATGTATGACAAGAAAAAACAATGTTTATGAAATGAATATACATAGTTTCAAAGCAAGAATATAATGAGGCTGAGGTTAAAATTTGAAAATGAACTAATATATTACATAAAATATAAAAAAATATTTTCAAGATAGGGGAATATGTGAGATGTCAAATTCGGTAAATTTAATTTCCTTTAAAAATTTCAGGGATCTTTCGCCTTTCTTTTCATATAGAATGGTAAATGAACTTGTTTTAATTATATAAATATTACATAATTTATAATATTATTATTTAAATCATAAAAAATATAATTTATACAATTTTATAATCTTGTAATCAGTTTATTGAATAATATATTTTAGATAGTTTTTCGTTTAAATTTTATAAATGGGTAGTAATATTGTATCAGCAGGTTGTAACATTATGTCGATGCTCTCCATTCAATTATTAGTTATTTTGTTTCATAATTGTTCTACACGAAAATCATGTTATGATAGTAAAAAGTAGTTTATCAAATTTTACATTTATTTTAAGTTCTTTTTCCAAGATTTAGACAAATGTTTATGGATATTTTTCAATATTTTTGAATCTTATCTTTTGTGAAATGATTAGGTAGATTGTATGAGTGGTTCAAAGAGATTTGAGAACAAGAGAACAAATAATTTCTTTATATATTTAGTTATAAAGTGAAACTTTGCAATAATTCACTAAGAACATGAGGCTAGTATTCAATGAAAAATTTGGGGATTGATTTTTAGAATAGTTGGAAAGGACGTGAGGGAAGATTCAATGGTGAGACAAAATTAAAAAAGATTTCCAAATATTATCACTTCATCAAATTATAAATATTTGATGATTAAATTGATTTAATTTATCCTAATATTATTGAAAATTTGGAGATATATCTATTATTTTAGTGAAAAGACTATTACGACTTTTATTTTTAAAATTGTTTCATAAGTAAACAATGGTATATGAATAAATTGTGAAAGGAAAAATATATTAAGTTCAAATTATTCGTATATAGAAGAGGAATGTTCAGATCTTCATATGAAAGTTTTCTTGTTGAAATGCTTCATTCAATCGTACATGTTTACAGCAACTGAATTTCTTGGAGCCATCTTTATGGAACCATTTTATTTGAACACTTTAGAAACAGATTGACGAAAATAATGATGAAAAACCAACAGCGAAGGAACACATAAGTTAGTAGAAGCATATGTAGTGACTTAATAGCACACAGCAATCACCTATGGATAGCACAGAGACAATTCTTGTGTCCGACAGCAGAAGCTATGCAATAAGGTTGTAACTTGCCATCTCGGAACCACTCTTGACGCTTCTGCACGAGTTCATTCAGAAAATCATCAAGCTTCTCTATGGTGACATTTGGCATCACCACCACATGAGCGATGTTTCCTTGGCAAGCCAACTGCCACCTGTGCACGAACTCCTCATCATGTGGTCTCTCAAACACAACGGTGCTGCTCAGCTCGTTCAGCATTGCTCCAATGCCTGCATCCACAAGCCTACCTTTGAAGTAGTGTGCATTGCGCAAACACTTCTGCACCTCTTTCTGAAAACCTCTGTACCCTTTCATGTTTAGATTGTACCAGAGGAATATGGGCGCGTGCCCGTTCCTGCTTCCCATGATCGTGGCGTCCCTCGAAGAAAGATACTCCACGTTCCTTGAAAGAGCCTTCATATGCTCCGATCGCGTTATCTGCACGCCACAGGGCATTGGGCACCCCACGAACTTGTGCCCAGAAACACTCACACTCCCTATAGGCTTCTTGAAAGAAACTTTTGGAGCCTGACAAATCTCACATGTGAAAAAAATCGTCAACCCAATTATCTATTCAACACATCAGCATTGTAAAGAACGTGCCTTTTGATTTACATTAGCTCTTACAGATATCATTGCATTTGTTATACTGTTTACTGATAATGTAATGTGTATCACCAGAGTGATTGTTTTAACAGGTGTGTGGAATTTTTTATATGTACGCCACGCACGTTATTGTTATAAAACAGAAATAGACATCATGTGCAAAAGGTTTATTAAGACTAATTAAAATACTATTCATGGACTAGAGCATATTTTCGTACTGAAATCACCATTGGAATAGCTGGATCAGAGTTAGGTGAGCATTTAAATAATCGCTGACAATTTAAAAAATTAGTTGATGAACACACTAATTATTGGCTAAAATGTTGTAATTTGATCACATTACATTAATAACCAAAATGCTGTTAATTAAAGTGACATTCACTGACAACTATGAAATAAGAAAACGGGATAACAGATCCTCTTTTGAGTGTCAGAGAAAAGACGCTAAGAACGACAAATTGAAGAAAGAAAAGGTAACAACACAGCAGTGATATTTCAACAATGATAAGAAAACAACCACTTCAAAACATTGATATTTTAATTATACTTTTTTATTTTTAAATTGAATTATTAATGATATTATTAAAGTTATCAAATGTATAGATGTTTTGATGTTAAGGACTGATGTTGTTTCAAAGCTTACACGTTTCACAAAAGGTATCATGAGACCAAACAGAGCTCCATCACAATGAATGTAGAACCTGTCATGTGAAAATCCTGCTTCCTCAAGTTTCTTTATAACCAGATCAAGGTCATCCACAGCTCCTTTCACAGTTGTACCTGCAATGTTTGAGTGTAAGAGCCACAAGAGGAAAGGAGAGGAGAAGGCACAAGGGAGTGAGAGAAGAGGAGAAAATTGCCTATGTTCACATTCACAATTGCTGGTTTGTCCGTGTGACAAAGAAGCTTGGCCTTGAAATCATCACAATCAATCTCACCAGAGCAAAGAGTGTCAATCTTCACACATTCCATTCTGTACATACGAGCAGCTTTGAAAACAGAATAATGTGACTCCTGTGAGGCATATAAAATCCCATCTGGGAAAACCTCTCTCCTGCAGCAGTCATTTTACCACATTCAGCATATTAATTTCAACAACATACACAAAAACTGGCTGAGACTAACCCAACAAGGATTCCATGGAGATTGCCCTCTGTGCCACAGTTTGTTATATAGCCCCAGTACTCATCTTTCTCCAATTCCCACAACCGTGCAAACCAGTCCAAAACACCAACCTCAAACTGCCTGGAGTGGACACCATAATTGCTTTCAATAAATGGATCTCCCAAGTTGTTGATGGAAAAGTGCTGAAGTTGAGAGAGTGCCTCATAGTCAAAATCCAAATTATAGGGGTAACCTGTGAGATTTTTTCAGAAGATTAGTTAGCATATTAGATAAACCTGTTACCTAGCTAATAATGTTTATTGCAGATCAAAACATGCAAATAGACTATCAAACCTAAATGATATTTGGTCCTTTCAGTCAGAGTTCTTTTGTATTTAGCCAACACACTTGCCATATAAGCTTCCCTTTCACCGGTAACCTCATCATCTATATCAGGCTCCGAAATTTCAAGGCACATGGTATGAATATTTCTTCCCAGGACAATCTTTCTCTGCCCATTTTCTGTACCATTCTGAGCCTCTCCCTTGCCAATGCCATTCTCTCCGGCTACGATTGCCACATGATCTGATATAAAAGCCGTGGAATTGAGAACCTCAGGCAAAGATTTCGTTGTTCCATTAATGCTGCAATCAGGAGCTAAAACATCAACACTTCCAGCCATCTTGCTACTTGCAGCACAAGAAATTATCTGAAAGACAGAACACACAAGTTGGTTATCAACAAAAGGAGGAACCTAAGTGCAAACAAAATAAACCATGAACCTCGAGCTAAAACTCAGCCATCACTCTTTATCAAACACTTTGCTAGAAACCACGATTCCACTACAGGAAACGAAACAAGGCTGACCACAAAAAAGATGTTTTGGTCTACACATATCCAGGCAATTCATTTCCATTTACTTTTAATATTCTTTTCACTTTAATTTTTAAACTTTTCCCGAAAATCAAACTAAAATCGTTAAAAGGAAAACAATTTCCCAATGGGCCAAACACCACTCATATGATACTTGCTTTTGAAACATCAATGGGTTTTATGATAATTTTATGTGTCCCACTGAATCCATGTCATATATTTCTCAATGTTTTCAGCATTCTCAAGTTCTCATGGTTAATATTGTATAGCATATCAATGCAGGAATATCTCACTTATAAATTAGGCACAATCCCAAACAGATTTCATTCAAATACCTCCATACAGAAACAAAAATATAATTTTCCCAAATGAAGAAGTAAGCTTAGAAGGCTTGCTTTCGAAGCAGAAGAAAACAAAAGAGTTTTGGCCAGAAAAGGAACTGATTCACCAACACTCAAGCCAAAACCAAAGTCACACTATGAATTTCTTACATATTCAAATGAAAGAAATAGAAACACTTCAATCAAGGACAAAATACAGAAAAAAAAGAGAAAAGCTCGCTACTAAAAGTAAAGAAGAGCAGACAAAAACACAACGAAAACAGCATTAAGTAATAACAGCATCACATCAAACATAAAAGAAGCTAAGAATAATTCAAATATCCAAGTATTTGGACCATATAGAAGGAAGACACAGCTAATAAAACATCTTATTGAAAAGCTAGAAGGAGAGTTATGTATATGTAATATGAAGGTTAGGAAGCACACATGAAGAAACTATGGTCTGAAATACAAAAGCTGATATTTTTCTTTCAGCCCAGAAGCACTTCTATGGGAAGATTGAACAATCAATCTTAAAGGATGAAAAGGAACGGTCTTGGTTAATGAGGGGACAGGATCCGGATTTATAATCGCCACATCTCATTAGAATGATAATGAAAGGAAAGAGATATTCAAAGAACCAAAATACTAATTGACACGGAAATCACATGTGAAAAGAAAAATATAAGATTTTAGAGGAGTTTTGACCTCATTAGAAGAGAAAGAAAAGACGAATATTGGGTTTAGGTGTTTAAAAATAAGTTAGTGTTCATATATCTTACACTTCATGAAATCACCCTCCCATCTTATTCTCTTCACGCACTATATGTGTTCTTTATACAATTAAGAGAAGAGAAACTAGGTAACATATCCTAATGAATAACGTAACAAATGATGTAATATAAAAATGTGGGCGAAAAATCTTCTTTATATGGTTGTTATAAAAGATAGTCACCTCCTTTAAATACTTTTAAATAAATTAACATTAACCTCTTTTACGTACTTTAATAAAGTGACACTCTTATTTTCTTTAAATAACACATTGACTTCTTAAATAGAAAACTATGAAAATTTTAAATATAAAATTAATTTTCTTTAAATAAAATTAAAGGAATTAGTTATTATATATTAATAGCATCTAAAAAAATAAATTACCACTCAATTATAAATTATCGTATTAAATGTTAAGAAATATATTTTCAGGAAAACAAATAGTTTAATAGAAAAATCATTAAATTGGTGGTTATTATGATGTATGATTAGATTCATTAACTTGTTATTATATTTAAATATGGTTTTTTAATGTAAGTACAACTATATGTTGTAAGAAAATATAAAAGTAAAAGAAAGATTCTAAAATGTCATTTTATTAATTATATATATATATATATATATATATATATATATATATATATTATAGTGTGTATTAATAAATAAATATATTGACCTGTATTCGGGTTTAAAATTTATTAGAACTTGATTATTGGATTTCAGTCTAAGTCTACAATTAAACTTACATATTGAGTATATATATAAAAGTTCGACATTATTGCGAACAATTAGTTATGTATTTGAATATTTTAATGTTCATGTAGTGAGTGGTTGTGAATTTTCTAAAACATCAGTTGGACAGTGGATGTTTATTTTTGACTAGCATGTTACTTAATCAAAAAACACTTAAGAATATGTATATTGTATAGTATGAAATATTAACCGAGCGGTTACAAACAACCAACCGGATATTTAGGTAATCTGTTTATATCTTATTCTGTTTATATTTTATTGGGCTTATATTAGCTCAAGATCCATGAGGAAAATAATAAATACAAAGCTAGGGCCAAGAGCCAGGTACGTTCCACTTACTCTACATGACTCTCAAATACTCAATAGTGATAACCATTCACTAAATATTCAACCAAGAGCCGAGGCTCTTCAAATCACACGCCTAACTTGGGCGTCGGAGTACCTTTTGCAGGTACATCCCCCTCGTCAAGAAGGAGACCGATCGGTTTGCGCCAACACCGATCGGCCAACAGGAGGAGTTTGGAAGCGAGCGAGCGGCCCAGACGCGTCAGCAGGTTAGTCTCTCGGTCCCTAAAAGTATCTACCGAATCATTTTGGCGCCCACCGTGGGGCCGAGCGGCAAACCCAAATGGTGACCACGAGGAGCATGGAGGAAGAACAACAGACCAGAGATTTGATAGCGCAGATGCAGGCGCAAATACAGGCACAAGCCAGAACCATACAAGCACAGACGCACGCACAACAAGAGATGCAACGAAGGCACGCAGAAGAAATTGCAATGTTGAGAGCAGAGCGCGGTCGTGCCGAACAGTCCGCGCAGCACTCGGAGTCTACAACCGATCGGGGTAACAACCAACACAATGATAACGCTGGAAGTCGTACTCAGCAGCCATCTCGGCATACTGACCCGAACGATCGGGGAAGAAGGGAACCATCCCCCTTACGAACCGATCGGCCCTCCAGTCTGCTCCCTTTCACTGCGGTCATCATGCAAACTCCAATGCCAGAAAAGAACCCTCCTGTATTGGATAAGTATGATGGCTCGACAGATCCCGACAATCATCTCAGGATTTTCACCAATGCAATGGTGTTCTACACGGACAGTGATCCGGTTATGTGCAGAGCCTTCTCCTTATCACTCAAGGACGAAGCATTAGAGTGGTATAACACTCTTCCCCCAAACACAGTGGATTGCTTCGCCACTGTGGAAAGCCTTTTTAAAAGGCAATACGCCTCCAATCATAATCAGGAGGTAACGCCAGCGGAATTGGTAAATACTAAACAGGAAAAGGGAGAAACTTTGAAGGCCTTTATGAAAAGGTATATGGAAACTGCACGACGAGTCAAAGAGGTAAGTCAATCTTTTATCATCACCAATTTGCCTTCCTGTCTAAAACCAGGGTACTTTGCTGAGAAATTGTATGCACGACCGCCAAAAACAATGGAGGAGCTCCAAGAACGGATAGTCGAATTCATCCGCATGGAGGACATGCGAATTTCACAACGAAAGCGACAGCAAGAAACTGAGGCAAGTGGAGGGAGAAAGGACGGTAAACGACCGTTCGGCAATAATGGTAAAAGCGGGGAGCTTTCCCGAACATTTAAATTTAATCACTATACACCCCTCAACACACCTAGGGCAAAAGTTCTTGAAGAAGCTCTAAACGCTGAACTTCTCACACTCCAAACGAAGCCATCTCCAAGATACGCAGATGAAAGGAAGAGTTGTCATTTCCATCAGAATCGGGGGCATACCACAGAAGAATGCATTACGCTGAAAAACGAAATAGAACGTCTCATTCGGGCAGGACACCTCCGTAATTACATACAAGAAACAAGAAGAAGTCCCGAACGAGCGTATCGGAAGAACGAACGCAGGCGAGACTATAGTCGCAGTCCTGCTCGTCATCGTGAACGATCGGTTCGAGGAGTTATAAACTGAAGATAGCAATCCAAATCTCTATTTAATGTCATCTTTAAATTTTAGATTTAGACTTTTGTTATTAAACTTTCGTTGTGCAATGAATAAAACCGAGCAATTCACGCTCGATCATCGGTTACCAATGTCGATCAAGAATTTCAGTCAACAGAGGTAAAACCCTCTCAAAGCCGAACGGTACAGCCCGTTCCCTAGGAAGCACTCCTAGGTCGAAGACCGAGCGGTAAATCCCCCTCGGGAGAGAGGTAAAGCCCTCTCAACGATGAACGGTAAATTCCGTTCACTAGGAAGCACTCCTAGCTCAAAGCAGAGGTAAAACCCTCTCAAAGCCGAACGGTAAAGCCCGTTCCCTAGGAAGCACTCCTAGGTCGAAGACCGAGCGGTAAATCCCCCTCGGGAGAGAGGTAAAGCCCTCTCAACGACGAACGGTAAATTCCGTTCACTAGGAAGCACTCCTAGCTCAAAGCAGAGGTAAAACCCTCTCCAAGCCGAACGGTAAAGCCCGTTCCCTAGGAAGCACTCCTAGGTCGAAGACCGAGCGGTAAATCCCCCTCGGGAGAGAGGTAAAGCCCTCTCAACGACGAACGGTAAATCCCGTTCACTAGGCAACACTCCTAGCTCAAAGCAGAGGTAAATCCCTCTCGGTTAATGTTGAAGGTCGAGGGGTAAATCCCTCTCGGTTAATGTTGAAGGTCGAGAGGTAAATCCCTCTCGGTTAATGTCGAAGGTCGAGAGGTAAACCCCTCTCGGTTAAAGTCGAAGGTCGAGAGGTAAACCCCTCTCGGTTAAAGTCGAAGGTCGAGAGGTAAACCCCTCTCGGTTAAAGTCGAAGGTCGAGAGGTAAATCCCTCTCGGTTGATGTTGAAGGTCGAGAGGTAAATCCCTCTCGGTTAATGTGGAAGGTCGAGAGGTAAATCCCTCTCGGTTAATGTCGAAGGTCGAGAGGTAAACCCCTCTCGGTTAAAGTCGAAGGTCGAGAGGTAAACCCCTCTCGGTTAAAGTCGAAGGTCGAGAGGTAAATCCCTCTCGGTTAAAGTAGAAGGTCGAGAGGTAAAGCCCTCTCGGTTAATGTCGAAGACCGAGAGGTAAACTCCTCTCGGTTCCTGTTGAAGGACGAGCTGTAAATCCAGCTCGGTTAGTGTCGATCGTTGATCGTCGAGCGTCGATCGTCGAGCGGTAAAACCCGCTCGCTTATTGTCGAAGACCGAGAGGTAAACTCCTCTCGGTTCCTGTTGAAGGACGAGCTGTAAATCCAGCTCGGTTAGTGTCGATCGTTGATCGTCAAGCGTCGATCGTCGAGCGGTAAACCCGCTCGCTTATTGTCAAAGACCGAGAGGTAAATTCCTCTCGGTTCCTGTTGAAGGACGAGCTGTAAATCCAGCTCGGTTAGTGTCGATCGTTGATCGTCGAGCGTCGATCGTCGAGCGATAAAACCCGCTCGCTTATTGTCGAAGACCGAGAGGTAAACTCCTCTCGGTACCTGTTGAAGGACGAGCTGTAAATCCAGCTCGGTTAGTGTCGATCGTCGAGCGTCGATCGTCAAGCGGTAAAACCCGCTCGCTTATTGTCGAAGACCGAGAGGTAAACTCCTCTCGGTTCCTGTTGAAGGACGCGCTGTAAATCCAGCTCGGTTAGTGTCGATCGTCGAGCGTCGATCGTCGAGCGGTAAAACCCGCTCGCTTATTGTCGAAGACCGAGAGGTACACTCCTCTCGGTTCCTGTTGAAGGACGAGCTGTAAATCCAGCTCGGTTAGTGTCGATCGTGGAGCGTCGATCGTCGAGCGGTAAAACCCGCTCGCTTATTGTCGAAGACCGAGAGGTACACTCCTCTCGGTTCCTGTTGAAGGACGAGCTGTAAATCCAGCTCGGTTAGTGTCGATCGTCGAGCGTCGATCGTCGAGCGGTAAGATCCGCTCGCTTATTGTCGAAGACCGAGAGGTAAAATTTCTCTCGGTTCCTGTTGAAGGGCGAGAGGTAAATTCCTCTCGGTTCATGTTGAAGGACGAGCGGTAAAACGCCATCGGTTTGTCTTTACATGGAAAAAGTTCTAAAAAGAACTCTCTTCAACCACCAACAAGAGCGGCAGAAGCTCACCAATACAACAAACACACCCTCCCTCAAACTCATAAGTCCTATAGTTAACCACGGCTAAAGCCAAACGCTTAACTCGGACTTGGGGGGCATAATGTATAGTATGAAATATTAACCGAGCGGTTACAAACAACCAACCGGATATTTAGGTAATCTGTTTATATCTTATTCTGTTTATATTTTATTGGGCTTATATTAGCTCAAGATCCATGAGGAAAATAATAAATACAAAGCTAGGGCCAAGAGCCAGGTACGTTCCACTTACTCTACATGACTCTCAAATACTCAATAGTGATAACCATTCACTAAATATTCAACCAAGAGCCGAGGCTCTTCAAATCACACGCCTAACTTGGGCGTCGGAGTACCTTTTGCAGGTACATCCCCCTCGTCAAGAAGGAGACCGATCGGTTTGCACCAACACCGATCGGCCAACAGGAGGAGTTTGGAAGCGAGCGAGCGGCCCAGACGCGTCAGCAGGTTAGTCTCTCGGTCCCTAAAAGTATCTACCGAAACATATATCATTTTATGTGAAAACTCGTTTGGCAATTAAAGTCTTTTTCGACTTTGATTTTGAAACTTTTGCTTAATCATCCTTTCTAAGTGCTCGTATTTTTTCTTCATTAGTGTAAAATATACCTTTTAACATTAGTGAATAATAAGGAATAAAAAACCATCTCATTTTAAAAAACAAGGTAGCGGAAGTGTATTTTTTTTTTTAATTTAATAACTGACGGTTAGGTGTAAAACCATCATTATTTTTTTAGTAATTTATATAATCACGGTTAAAATGATGAACCTTCATTATTTTTCAAACGTTTGTTATATAATCATGATTAATTTTCATTACATTTTCACTTAGACCTTTCACATCGTCTTAGTTTTTCATTATATTTTTCTTTTTACTTACTTTTTCTCATTGTCTATGAGTTGTTGTGTCGTTCTTTACATCGCAAGTTGTTGTTGCTTACATTATGAATACAAGCCACAACCTTTTGAGAGTGTGAAGAACTGATATGAGGAACAAGTCTAGTCCACCTTGTCACTTTTGCCACCTTGTTTACTACATTTCTTCGATGTGTTCATTAATGCAAAATGAGGTTTTTGACGCGCATAAGAAAACGCGGTGACATTTTTGTAATTTCAACAAACTTATAGGCCTCGATTCAAGTGGAACCGAGGTAGAAAAGACTCTATTTCATCGGTTCTGAAGCAACCGAGGCATAAAGTCATGCAAAATCCTACATGTCCCCCTGTAGAATAATGTTTTCTTCTAAGCACCTTTTTGAGGAGGACATATTGTTTCGATTGGTTAGAGAACCGAGACATAAAGTCTGTCAGAATCCCTATGCAACTCATCAGCTTCTCTGACACGACAAGTTCAAAGGGGATACTGCCTCGGTTGGTTAGGGAACCGAGGTGAAACCCTACAAAATTCCACCTATCCCCCTGCAAAAACAACCTTTTCATATAAGTAAGACACACTGCCTCGGTTGGTCAGGGAACTGAGGCATAAAGTCTGTCAGAAATTCCTCTACAAATCAGAAACTTCCCTCACAGGGTGTTGACATTACCCATATTGCTTTGGTTATTCTAGAACCGAGTCTATAGACCTTTTCGACTTCAATATAGTTGTGACTCGAGGCTTATAGTTTGAAAATAATTTCAAAAATGCCATTAGATTTTTCATTTTGAATTGTTTTTGAACATGTTAGGCATTAGCTAATTGAATAACTGAGGCAGTAGGGCTTCTATTACCTCGGTTAAGTAAATAACCGAGACAATATCTGTTTAAATTTTCACTTTCGTGAAAGAAGTTACCCTACACTATTCTTCTTCTTCTTCTCTCGCGCAAGCTTTCGTTTTCCTCTCCTCTCTGCAACTTCTGCAGCTAACTGGGTGCCTCTATTGTCTCAGGCGAAGTCCTCTCCAAGTTGGGTGCCTCCATTTCTCATGTGAATTGCACCGTTGTTCTCTACAAGCGCTGCCTCCACCACTGTTGCCGCCGTGTTGTTGCCGCTCCACCGCAATTCCTTCATTTTCTGGATGCCGCCGTTGTCGATGTCGTCGTCACCGCCATGGTAAGTTGTTCAAACCCTCTCCACTTTGGTTTGTCTTTGATTGATATATTGGTTCAACATTATATGTAGTACTTGATCTATATAACACTCTGTTAGATAATTATATATTGATTCAACATTATTTTTGACATTAGAATCTAAGTAAATTAGATATAGATTCAAAAAATTGATGTTAGGGTAATATCTGTGCAATGATGGCTGGACAACCCACATCAACATCATGGCCTCGTGAAGGTCGTTTGGATTGAAAATTATTGTAGTTCCAATTAAAAGCTTCCCATGTTGAGCACATTTTTGCAAAATATGCAACCTCAAGTTCATGATACGGGTTGTGATGTGTATCATTTGGTTTCTTGTTCATACTTGAAAACTTGAGCACAATGCGCTCTGAAATTGACCTCGGAGATACCTTGATATACCTTAAAGATTATGAAATTAATCAAGTTGTTAATCGCATGCAATTGGCAAAATCAATCATCCACCAAAGTTTAACCTTTGAACAAACTTAATATGACAGTAAGATAAAAGTAAGGCACTAAGATTACTTTCCACCAATATAACCCTTTTTTTAATCTAAATTTAATGCGTCTAATAATAGATGCATTAAAGAAAAAAGATTAGTGAACATCTTCTTTGTTCTAAACATCTAGAGAGAAATAACAAGGAATGCAGAAAAAAAAAAGATAGTTGATTTACATGATTAACAAATAATTAAATGATAAAACAAATCAAGTATGTTAATTACGTGCTTGTATTTATCGGTACTGGTATTTCTATCGGTACTGATATTTTTAAGAGTGAATAGATCGAAAAATAGGAAAAAATTACCAATTTCTTGAAGTTTTTATGCACTAATTCTATCTTGGAATGACATTTCTTTTGGAAAACTATGTATGATTTCCACTTGTTTGCTTGAATATATTGTTTTGCTTAAATATATTGTTTACTTGAATATATTGTAGGTTGCATATGTAATTATTTGTTTGTTTGAATATATTCTTGTTTTAAATTAGCCTTAGTTTCCCATTTGAAATTCAATACAAAATTTATTTATTATCTCCGAATTTTTTTTAACAAATGTACTTTTTACAAATGAATAGAAAAGAGATAGTAATATTAATTTACAAATATTGAATCTTGAATTGTCCAGTTCGACAGTTTAAGAAGAGTAATAACTTTTTCATAGTTTATTTACATGTCTTAAATTTCATGAAAATTTTTAGTTATGTTTTGTATTGATCTTTGGGTACATATTTGATTGTGATTTATAATCACTTTTATATATGTTGTTTAAAATTAATATGTTTAATAAACTAAGAAAAAGTGAATCTTCTTGAATGGAAAAAAGTCACACCTTGAATACAAAAGTGATCAAAGTGATCATTTAAGATTATTGAAATTGTTTTACATAACTTTAGGAAATATGCATACAAATCGACATTGGATTAATTCATCACGCATCAATGCTGAGTACGAGAGAGGAGTAGAAGAATTTATATAGTTTGCGCAACATAATGAGAGTACAAGTGATGATGAAGTCAAGTTTAGATGTCCTTGTGTCACCTGTTTGAATGGGAGGAAGTTGAACGCAACTGATATTAGGGAACATCTTATCTATGATGGTTTCATATGAAGTTATACAACATGGATATGGCACGACGAATTAATTGACTTTCCAATTGTCTCTCCAACTGAAAATGTATTCGATTCCACCATGGAAGATTGACCAAAAGAAGACAAATTTGAGGACATGATCCGTAATGCTGGCGCACAAGGTTTTGCCCAAGCGCTTGTGTATGAAATGATGTCCACTGATGCGAAGACTCCTTTATATGTTGGTTCAACTAAGTTCACACGATTGTCAGCGGTGTTAAGGCTCATAAATTTAAAGGCAACCAATGGATGGAATGATAAGAATTTGACAGAATTGTTGTAGCTGTTGAATGAAATGTTGCTAGATGGAAAAACATTATCCACTGTAATTATGATGCAAAAAAAAAATTATTTGTACGATGGGTATGGAGTATAAACGAATACATGCATGTCCAAATGATTGCATATTATATAAGAAAGAGTATAAAGTTTTGAGAAAGTCTCCAAAATGTGGATCATCACGATACAAGTCAAAAAACATTGGTGAACATAGTGGTCACACAGAAAAAAATGGTTCTGCTTTGAAAGTAGTTTGGTACCTTCAACTCGTGGCCAGACTTAAGCGTTTGTTCGCGAATCCAAAGCAATGGAAAAATATTGATCAATAATTTCCCCAATTTGGTCGAGAATATAAAAATCTTAGGTTTGGTTTAGTTATTGATGGAATGAACCCATTTGCTAATTTAAGTACCAATCATAGTTGTTCGCCCGTTATACTAATAATTTACAACTTATTTCCTAGATTGTGCATGAAAAGAAAGTACATGATGTTTTCAATGATGATATCTAGTCCAAAGCAGCCTAGAAATGACATAGATGTTTATCTCATCCCACTAGTTGATGACTTGGAGTTGTTGTGGTTTGATGAGATTGAAATATTTGATGCCTTCGCTTCTAAAACTTTCATGATGCATGCCAAGTTATTTTGCACCATTAATGACTTCCCAACTTACGGTAATTTGTTGGGGTATAGTGTCAAGAGTCATAAAGCATGTCCTATAGGTCAGAGATTTTTACAATCTAATCATCCATATCGAAGGTTAAAAAAGGAATTCAGTGGATAAAAGGAGAAAGATGATGCAACAATTCCATTCACTAGCCTTTAAATTCTTGAAAAAGTTAATAAAGTGCAGAAAGTATTTGGAAAAGCATCCAAAAAGTCATTTGTAATGATCCCTTGGAAGAAGAAATCAATATTCCTTGATCTTTCATATTGGGAAAAGTTAGATATTAGACATTACATAGATGTGATGCATGTAGAGAAGAATGTGTGGGATAACTTGATTGGTACACTACTCAACATTCAGGGAAAGACAAAAGATGGAGTGAATGCTCGTTTGGATTTGGTTGACATGAAAATCCGAGAAGAGTTGGTACCAAGGGAGATTAGTAAACGTACTTATTTTCCTCGTGCATGTTACACAGTGTCTACACAAGAAAAGATAAGTTTTTTTCTTTGTTTAAACAGTATCAAAGTACCATAAGGATTCTATTCAAATATCAAGAGCTTAATGTCAATGCAGAACTTAAAGCTTGTTGGGATGAAGTCTCATGATTGTCACGTCTTAATGCAACAATTGTTATTGGTGGCTATTCATGGAATTTTGCCCAAAAATTTTAGGTACACCATAACTTGATTGTGTTCATTTTTCTCGCCAATTTATAATAAAGTCATTATCCTATAAAGTTAGAGGAACTTCAAGGCGAGATTATTATCATCTTGTGTCAACTTGAAATGTTTTTCCCTCCATCCTTTTTTGAAATCATGGTACATTTACTTGTTCATTTGGTAAGAGAAATCAAGTTGTGTGGACTAGTATACTTAAGATGGATGTATCCTATTGAGCGTTATATGAAGATTTTGAAAGGGTAAGTCAAAAATAAATATCGTCTAGAAGGTTCAATGGTTGAAAGGTATATTGGCAAAGAAAGTATCGAGGTTTTTCTAGATTATATGACTAAAGAAAATCCGATAAGAGTTCCTCGTACATCATGGTTGAATAGATGTTCTACAAGTAAAAGCATTTGAGGTGTAAATATGGTGACGAAAGATCGTGAAGAATTGATGCAAGCACATTTGTACATATTAAACAACACATATGAGATGATCTCGTTTTTGCAAGCACCCAGAGTCGTTGTGAAGGACAAGAATCCAAGACAATCATAGAAATGACAGTTGATGGAGCATAACAGAACATTCTTGTCCTAGTTCAAATCTGAAAATTTGAAAGAGTCATGATCTTCTGAGACTTTTTTTGTGGCTAACAAATGGTTTAAAGTTTGATGTTGTATGTTGTACAAGTTATGAAACTAATAATTGTACATTGGATGATAAAAGCATAGTACAAAATAGTGGCGTGTCATTCTAGAAGCTAAGTCGCTACAATTTTCCACATCCAAAGATAAAAATCTTGTACTTGGATTAATGAGATATTATGGTAGAATAGAAGAGATATGGAAGGTTGATTACACTAAGTTTTATGTTCCATTGTTCAAATGTAAGTGGGTTGACAATAAGAGTAATGTCAAAATAGATGAATTTGGTATGACAATAGTTAATTTTTGATAGGTTGGTTATCGAGACGAATCCTTTATATGGCATATCAAGCAAGTCAAATTCTTTATGTCAAAGATCCCGCTTCTGACCATTGGTATGTCGCTCTTCAAGGAAAAAAACAAATTGACGTTAAGGAAGAAAATCTTTCTAATCTTCATATTGTTCACAATGATCCATTTAAAACAACAATAAATTTGGATGACGACCCTCTAGTTGACGATATACATGCAATTCAGGAAGATTACAATGAGGAAATATACATATGACCAATCCATATCATTATGTATGAATTTCATATTTGTGTAAAAATTTGTGGCTTTTGTTAAATAATATATGTTATTTTATAAGTCTTTTATTAATCTTTCTTGTTATTTATTGTGACAGATATAACAAATAAGTTATTACCAATTTCACGCACCATTGGTAGCTACTTGTGGTTTCCATAACGGAGAACACTGTTGTATGATTTGTTCATTGCACAAGTCTCCTCCCAACAGTCTTAAACAAATATTAAATTAGTAAAAACCTCAATATTTGGACTTTCTTTCTTATATAAATGTATTCTAGTGTAATTTTTTAATAGTTTGCAACACATATGTTGTTGTCTGGGAGATCAACTACTAAAGCTAAAAAGCTTGCCTGATTGATCCTTAAGGTTTGGATTTTAGTTCATACTTTGTTACATTTTATACCAGTCCAAAGATGTGTCTTAACGTTTTATACGTTTTATAATTATTATATTGTAGTGTAATAGACAAAGTGGGTCATATGAGTGTGGTTACTCATCATGTATGGGATGATGACCACCATTCGTGCCCATGTTACAAGTGGATGGGAAACAATAATATTTGGTTTTATTGAAATTTTTTCTATATAGCTTACAATTCAAATATACGAATTGAAATCATTGTGTCGTATGCAGAGATTCAATTATACTACTTCAATTCCAGAGAAGTCCCTTAAATTCATAAGGAAAGCACTTACAAAATATGTAATTCAACTCTATAATAGTACATAGATATTACTATATAGTAAGTTCTACATTAGCATATTTATATTAGGTTAACTTTGTACATTGGTTTGATTTATGCTTCTAAGTTGATTTATGATTACAATTCTATGTACATTGAATTGATTTATGATTTATTATAATTTTAATTGAAAATATGCTTTTAGACTATTATGGACTATTCTTGACCATTTTTGAAATATGCAGGTCTATTTCTATTGTTGGAATTGTTGTAGAAACATACCTATTTAAACAAAACACCTGAAATAAGCATCGGTTGTAACCAAAATCGAGACAATATGCCCTATATGGCATCAATTTTGTCATAATCGAGGCAGAAAGTCTAACAAAAAAAAATTAAAAATAAAAACCCCTCTACTATGTCAGTTCAACTTCCAACCGAGGTAGAAGACCCCATCAACTGCCTTCGTTAACCAACAACTGAGGCCAAAAGTTTGGCGAAAAATAAAATAAAAAAGGAACACCCTCTACTGCCTCGATTTTTATGAACCAAGGAAAAAACACATATCTTTTTGCCTCTATTAAGAACCGAGGCAAAAAGCCTACCACTTAAAGATGTTTTATACCGGTTTACCTGTTAAGACTACGTCCAATTCTCCTATAACTTAAATTAGAGGGTTCCATTAGATATTCAATGAGTCCATTTGAGTTTAACTCACTCTTGATTGCGTAGTATTATTCATCACTTTTAGTATCCCTAGATTCTCCTAGTGCAACTGAGAAACATCGTCTTGTTTAATTTCCCCACTTCTGGTTGCGTAGTATTATTCACTACTCCTGGTATCCCTGATCAGTGAATAACCTCTTGTTACCTTAGATTAGTTGAGTATTCACACCACTTTCGGTCTCCGAGTATTAGCACCACTTTTGTGACTCACTTATAGTAGTTACCTTTGGTTACTAAGTCTTGTCCAACGATTTAAGAATTTGATATTTAATTCATCATTATCGAAAGACTTACCTTACCCAATGAGATGATTCACAATATGAGTGAAGGGCTTTTGCACATCAATAATTGTGTCTCCTTGCACATCAAAAGTCTAATATGAAATCTATAAGTATAGGTTTTAGGTAAAGAGATAGGTGATTGCATTTACTATACTATTAATATCTAAATTATCAAATGTTAAACTGACTTTAATATCAGAGTACCTTCTATAGGTGTCATCCGAACAATTTGGTTTAACGACTACACGAGACTAGGAGCATAAGACAACTTTTGGATCCTTTGGATTATTTTTTGAACCTTAGACGTTGATCTCAACCTTATACTCTGAAACAATCTTCATCAACTAAATGTTGTAAATTTTGAACTACTATTTTCAGCTAATCACCTAATTATTAAATCTTGACTTGATGTTGTTGTAGGAAGATCTCTTGCTCCTTGGTAAGTTGCATCCCCATATGTTTTGTTTACTCTATTGCTACTACATAATGAGATCTTATTTTGCATATATAGCTTCATCATTATAGTGAAAAGATTCTCCTTTTCTATTTTTAGGCTATATACCATCAAAAGACAAATATATTTCGTCATTAAAATATGACTAGATAGTAGTTTGACTTTTAGTAAAATTATAAATGAGTGACTTGAATAAAAAAGGATTACTCCAAGTTATTGTGTTGTTGGACAGTACAAAAAAGTGAAGTTTCTTTTTGAGCTTGTGGACTCCTAGATAGTAAAATCGAGTTAGAATGCTAATGAGTGCATGGAAATGTCAACTTATAAAAAACTTTTACACATGATTTCAAAAATCAAGTCAATAAAAAGAATTGCTTTTGAGTTTCCATAATTCAATTTAAACACAAATCAAAATATATATTTATATATTTAAGAACATTATTATCATTTAGGTTTAAGTCTAATTTTAACTATTAAGATCATTAAATACTATATATTACGGTATCCACAATATTCAAAATTTTATTTAAATTACTTTAAATTAGAACATATCGTAAATAGATAGATACATATTATATTATCAATAACTTTAATAATTGATAAAATATATTCTCTTAATTCATTATGTTAAATTTTAATAAAATTAGATATTAATAAAATTATTTACATTTCAAACAATTTCTTGCTTTCATAATTTAATTATTAAAATAAAGAATTTTCTATCCTCAAGTAATTTTTTTGACGTGAAAAATAAAAGTGAGATTATGGTGGCTGCAGGAGTTGGAGAGATATTTTTTTCAAAATATTTTATCAACTGTACAGCCGCGACGACGATGTATTTGGCTCCAACGCAGAGTGGGGGCCACCCACGTGATTCTTCTGCTCTCTGGAATCTTTTAGTGGGGCCAACTCAGATCCGTGACCCTCGAATCTTTTATTGTCCAATCACTGACTTCCGAATGTCTTCATGCGTTTTGCATGCAATGATGCTTCGTGTGAATGCTCTATCCACCATCCTTTCTCACTCTCATCACACGAATACGTGGAAAATAAAGAGGATATATCCAAGTGTAAAAACTCAACAAAAATTGGTGAAAATAAATGTTTATTTTAAGAGGAATAAATAAGAGATAAATAGGTGACTGAGAACCAGCGAGAAATAAAATTAAAATTATTACTTCTTTCATATTTTCTTTCATATTATTACTTCTTTTTTTTTTTAACCACATAAATGAGTTAAGAGATGTGCTCATAGTACAATTGTATATGTGTAAAAAAAAAGGTACATCTAAACAATTGGTGTGCAATGAAAAGTACAGGATATACAGAAGAAAAGAAATAGTATTTGGATACCGAAGAAGATATGGCGATAAGAATGAAAATGGATAAATGATAAAAAATAGTTAAGTTAATATATATATATATATATATATATATATATATATATATATATATATAAATTGCTTTCGTGTAATGTATAGAAAATATCTTCTACAAAGAGACACACACGTACAAATAAGAAAAACAATCCCACATAAAATACCTAGAAGATTATTTCAATATAATTATGAAGATTATATCAAGTATAGTTCGAATAACAGTTAAATATAAAGATAGTTTCATAAAAAAGAGTCATAAAATTCAATGTTTCTTTAGTTATTATATTAAGTGGGAGTGTGAAATACTCTATGGAACAAACACATCTGCGAAGAAAATTTTTCCATCCTCTCAACTATTGGTATTCTCTAGTTTCATTTTTTTTTCTTTTTTTTTCTGTAGTCATAAGTAAATTTAAGCACGAGGTTCTTATTTCAAAGGAAGATTATGAATAAATACTTTCAAGTGATTTGTGTTCGGGGACTGGTTTGTTACTCACTTTATAACTATATTATTCTATTAATAAAACTTTTTAATAGCTATTTAAAATATTATTTTTAGATTAACTTCTTAAAAGAATATTTGAGTGATTTTATGTAAGGCCTCGTAAATTTAACTCTGTTAATCATTTATCAAATCAAAATAAATGCACTGATGAGTCACCAGGCTGCTTTCATGAATGCACCACGACACACATTCAGTCTCATTAAAAACGCACCCACACACCCTGACACACGTCTGCCAAGTGTCCATTTGGAACCTTCGAAAATCTGTAATAGGAAACAGGTGTCAGTATGGGAGTGCACGTTCGGTTGACGTGGGGAAGAAAATAATTTCTCTGAAAATCACTTCCTCTCACTCTCTGCATTCACCTTCTTCCTTACGAAACTCAACCCTTCATCTTCTCCAACTTCTCTCTAGAACTCCCAACTTCTCTCTACTGTAAATCTCACGCCTCTCCTCCGATTACATTTCAGAACCGTAGGAACGTTCTCGAAGACGCGGACGTTATTTTGGACCGAACAGAATTAGAATCTGAGCTGGTAAGTACTCTTCTCTAGTAGTTCGTCCATTAGGGTTTCATGCGAAAACAAGTTTTGGGTTCATGCATGGATTGTATCTGAGTCATCTCTGATTTTGGTGTTTAGATCAAGTGAAAGTGTTTAGTAAAACTGAGGGTAGAACGCTGTTAGAGGACGCACCATACCCTTGCTTTAGGACGTTCGTATACTGATCCGGGTAAGGGAAGCTTATATGTTTGATTTATACTTGAATGTGGCATGATCTGATTTGGATGTATGAAAAAGTATGCGTGTTGATGACTGAGATGCATGTATGCAGTATGAATGCGAATGTATGATGTATGATGATTGAGATGTGTGATCATGAACCTGGATGTTTATGTTGTATGAAGTAAAATCTGTATGATGATGTTGAATATGAAGTAATTGGAATGAATGTTATAAAGTTTATAAATTGAAAATCATATGAATTGTAAAGTATAAGTTTAAATGTTGAAATCTGAAATCTGTTATGGTTGAAAAATCTGAAACGTAAATCACTCCCTATGATAAATTACGCTCGTCACCGTACGGTCTTATACCGTCCGGTTTCCCTGAAAATAACTTAGAATGGAATTCTTTCATTTGGGAAGAACTCCGCTTGAGAGCGAGCGTCCCCAATTAAATGTCTGAGCGTTCGGTTCAGCTCAGCTGTATATAAATACTATACACTTTAAAATATGTAACGTTCGGTCTTATACCGAATGTTCGTTCTAAACAATGCTCGGTCTTAAACCAAGCGTTCGTCCTAAATAGCGCTCGGTGTTAAACCAAGCGTTCGTCCTAAAGAGCGCTCGGTCTTGTACTAAGCGTTCGTCATGATTGATTCTTGGTCATCTACCTAAAGGTTCGTTTTAATGAAGTGTTCGGTCTTAGATTGAACGCTCGTCCTATCGTTGACTCCTTAACGAACGTAAATAGCGTTCGTCCAAATACTTAATAAATGTATATTGTCACGTTCGGTCATTGACTGACAGTCGACCTCTTTTGAAACAAAAGTTTCCTAATGTAGTTAAGTATTCTGCTTGATGTATCTTCGTCCAAGAGGAGTTAACCTGTCCTCTTGGTACTTAAAATATTCTGAAAATAGTCGTATTATTCTGGAGTCTTTCTGATTGTAACAAGTTCTTCTAAATCTGGCTTTTAACGTTCGTCCTTTTCCTTCAGAAAGTTGAACGTTCGTCCTTTTAAGAGAGTGGAACATAGAATGAAAATGTTATGAATATGAAATATTAAGAGGTGTGAACACTATATTAAATGATTATACGATTATGGAATTTGAACGAGCGTTCCATGGAGGAACGTTTCTTATATATATATATATTTGAATATTAAATTTGGTAAAGTATGACTGTGGATAAGCTAGGCCAGGCTTGGTCCATCCTGATATTCCGTGACACTCATCTTCACGTAGAGGAGAGTAGTTCATGTGTGGGAATGGCAGGAGGTCCTTAGTCCATAAGTTAACATGGGCGACGTAAGAACGGACTAACCTCGAGTGGCAGCTGATTAGGTGTATCCCGGTTACTACATCACTCGGGTGCGAGGACGCCTGTAGCTACACGGTTTCATACAGTCCGGACGGTCGTCTTATATATATATATATATATATATATATATATATATATATATATATATATATATATATATATATATATATATTTATAGATGTTACATGATGTTATATGTTAAACTATGTGCTTGTGTGGAATGATATGTTCATTGTATGTGTTGTTTGTATGAATTAAATTATATAAGCTTACCCTTTCCTTTTTCCTTGTGTTGTCCATTTGTCTATGTACGTTCGTCCTGTCTTGCAATGATCATCCGTGTGGATGTGAGCAGAAGGCGAGACAACTCTGGAAGACGTTATCGAGGAGGAAAACTTAGTTGAAGTGGAAGTGAAAGCGGAGCAGTAGGACGTCCGTCTTTTCTTTCTAGTTTAGGACGTCCGCTTTTGGTTTATACGTTCAGTTATTTTATTTTGTAAAACCGTTCGTTATTAGTTTTCACTGATTTCGTTTTGTATATTGTAATTCTGCACCTTAAGCCGTTCGGCTTTTGAACTCTGTTAATTATAAAGACTGCATTGTTTACTGTTAATGGTAATTAATTCTGATTTATGGTAATTACTGTATTTTGGGATGTTACATTAGTGGTATCAGAGTAGTTTTGTTCTTTTAAGGACACTGTAGGTTATGAGTGCACTGTGTTTTTGCTGTGTGCTTATTGTGTGTTTAATGAGTTATTGTTTTTAACTCTTGAACATTATTAACGATCGTTTTTCTCTGATCCAGAGAAACTAATGGCGCCTAGACTCCCTCCTCCTCCGCTACCGAACGAGTCTGATACGTCTAGCAACACTAGGTTGTTGGAAACAGTGGTTGAAAGACTGCATCAACAAAACACAACGTTAATGGAACAGAACGCCACACTGATGCAGCAAAACCAGGCCGCTATGCAGAGTTTGGAGGCCTCTCGTGCCAACTCTGAAACAACTCAAAGACAGCTGATGGAGATTCTGGCAGCAACCAGACACACCCCGGGAGCGTCCTCTTCTAACGCTGCCCAGCCTACTGCCGAGTGGAGCTTGGAGAGTTTTCTCCAACACCATTCGGTTAAGTTCAATGGTAAGGGCCTCCCTGACGAGGCAGACCAGTGGCTAAGGGACATGGAAAGGATATTCAACGCCAAGAGATGTCCCGATGAAAACAGGTTGGCGTACACGGAGTATTTATTGACTGGAGAAGCGAGCCACTGGTGGGCGAGCGCGAGAGCCATTCTGACGGACGCTCAACAACCGATCACTTGGGAAGTGTTCAGAAACAAGTTTTATGAAGAGTACTTCCTTGACAGCGTCCGTTTTGCAAAGGAGGTTGAGTTTTTACAGCTGGTTCAGGGTGGTATGTTTGTTTCAGAGTACACCAATAAATTTAAGCATCTCGTCAGATTCAATACTATGGCCACAAGTGAAGAGTGGCAGTGTAGGAAATTTGAGAACGGTTTGCGGAGTGACCTGAAAGTGTTGATTTCCAGCTTGTGTATCTGAACGTTCCCAGCTATGGTGGAGAGGGCCAAGGTGTTGGAGAAGAACTTGGCAGAGGCGGAACGACACAAGAAACAACAAGCAGTAAGGGGGCCGATCGTCTCAAGGGGCAATGTCAATCAGAGGGGATCTCCTTATGCTCGTCCAAATCAGTCAGCAAACATAAGTGGTTCTCAAGCCTTGGTTCCTGCCGGACAGTCTGGGCAGCAAAGTAACGTCACCTGTTTTAGATGCGGGGGGCCACATTATCGTTCGTCATGCCCTCAACTTGTGGGCGGGAAACATTGTACTCGGTGCGGAAGGAATGGACATGTGGAGAACGAGTGCAACTTTGGAGGACGAGCGCTAATGAGACCATCAAACGCCGGAAGGAATCAGCCAAGAGGTGGACGAGCTCAAGTAGTGGGGCGCGTATATGCCATAACTGGAGCGGAAGCAGCCAACTCAGGTAACCTTATAACCAGTGAATGCTTGCTGTATGGAGTATCTTGTCGTGTGCTGTTTGATTCGGGGGCGACTCACTCCTTCATCTCGAAGGCGTGTGTTGAGAAATTGGGAGTAGTGGAGAGAGATATGCAGTTCGACCTGGTGGTGTCGACCCTTGTGGCTGGAGAGATTAGGACATCTACCGTATGCATTAGATGTCCTATTGTGGTTGAGGGGCGTAGTTATAAGGTGAATTTAATTTGCTTACCTCTGAAGGAATTAGAGGTGATCCTAGGAATGGATTGGTTGGCTACCAATCGCATTCTCATAGACTGTGGTAAGAAGGAGTTGATCTTTCCGGATGAAGAAGAAGAAGACTTATCAGTAACGCTCGGCCAACTTAAAGAAGATATTATGGAGGGCGCTAGCTGTTTTCTCATCATGACACATGAAGATCAGGAGTTCGGAGGACTGGGAAATGCGAACGTCCAGGGAGGGCAGTATTGAACGAACGGTCGTGAATGAATTTCCGGACGTCTTCCCGGAAGAGATCCCTGGACTGCCTCCTGTTCGTGAGGTTGAATTCACCATTGATTTGGTGACGACGGCAGCACCTATCTCAGTTCAACCATGTAGGATGGCGCCTGCAGAGTTGCTTGAACTCAAGAAGCAGATTGAAGAGTTGATGGACAAGCAGTTCATCAGGCCGAGCGTATCACCCTGGGGAGCGCCTGTGCTCTTGGTGAAAAAGAAGGATGGCAGCTCTCGGTTATGTATATATTACAGGCAATTAAACAAGCTGACCATCAAGAACAAGTATCCCCTGCCGAGAATAGACGATTTGTTGGACCAACTGCATGGGGCAACGGTATTTTCTAAGATTGATTTGCGTTCGGGATATCATCAAATTAGAGTGAAGGAGGATGACATCCAGAAGACAACGTTCAGATCTCGCTATGGGCATTATGAGTACGTTGTAATGCCATTTGGAGTAACGAACGCTCCTGCAGTATTCATGGATTATATGAATCGCATCTTCAGGCCGTACCTGGACAAGTTCGTGATCGTTTTCATAGATGATATTCTCATCTACTCCAAGACCAAGGACGAACATGAAGAACACTTGAGGGCAGTGCTGAGCCTATTAAGAGAAAAGGAGTTATATGCAAAGCTGTCCAAGTGTGAATTTTGGATGAAGGAAGTGCAGTTTTTGGGACATGTTGTGTCAGCTGGAGGGATCTCGGTAGATCCAGCAAAGGTACGAGCGGTACTGGAATGGAAGAGTCCACGTTCGGTCACGGAAGTAAGGAATTTCGTTGGTCTCGCGGGCTACTATAGGCGCTTCATTGAAGGATTTTCTAAGATAGTAGCACCACTGACACAGCTTACCAGGAAAGACCAACCGTTCGCGTGGACTGATTTGTGTGAGGAACGCTTTCAAGAGTTGAAGAATAAGTTGACGAGCGCTCCAGTGTTGATCATTCCTGACACGTCCAAGCCCTTTGAAGTGTACTGTGACGCGTCTCACCAAGGGTTGGGCTGTGTGCTTATGCAAGAGAAGCGAGCGGTAGCATACGCATCTCGTCAATTGAAGATACATGAGAGAAATTACCCAACGCACGACCTGGAATTGGCAGCGGTCGTTTTTGCACTGAAGATTTGGAGGCATTACTTGTACGGGTCTACATTTCAAGTCTTCAGTGACCACAAGAGCCTCAAATATCTATTTGATCAGAAGGAGTTGAACATGAGGCAGAGGCGTTGGTTAGAATTTTTGAAAGATTATGAGTTTGAACTGCTGTATCACCCTGGGAAGGCCAATGTAGTGGCGGACGCCCTAAGCAGGAAGACAGTTCATGTCTCGGTTATGATGATTAAAGAGCTAAGTTTGGTGGAGAGTTTCCGAGACCTAAGGTTACAATTCGATCTAGGAACGAACGTTATTAGATGCTGTAACCTTAGAATTTCCAGTGACGTCTTTGACCGTATCAAGATGAAGCAACGCGAGGACGAAGACTTGTTGAGGATTTTAAGCGCGCTCGGTACGGATCAGGCCAAGCATTTCAACACTGGAACGGACGGCCTATTGCGGTACATGGGTAGGACGTGCGTTCCTAATGATGGCGAGCTGAAGCGTATCATTTTGGAGGAAGCACATCATAGTCGTCTTAGCATACATCCCGGTATGACTAAGATGCATAAAGATCTTAGGAAGTCGTTTTGGTGGCCTGGAATGAAGAGTGATGTCGCTCGTTTTGTGGCATCCTGCTTAACTTGTCAGCGTGCAAAGGCTGAACACCAACGACCAGGTGGTTTACTTCAACAGTTGGAGATTCCAGAATGGAAGTGGGACAGCATCTCTATGGACTTTGTGACTCATCTACCACGCACGGTCAGGAATCATGACTCAATTTGGGTGATCGTGGACAGATTAACAAAGAGCGCCCATTTCCTGGCCGTTAATTTGAAGATGTCGTTGACAAATTTGGCCAAGTTATATATTAGAGAGATCGTACGTTTGCATGGGGTACCTTCAAGCATCATTTCTGACCGAGACACGAGATTCACATCTCAGTTTTGGCAATCATTACAAGGTGAACTGGGAAGTAAGTTCCAGATGAGTTCAGCATATCATCCTCAAACGGACGGCCAGTCTGAGCGGACGATCCAGACGCTGGAAGATTTACTGAGGACGTGCGTCCTAGACCACTTAGGCGCATGGGATGAAGTCTTGCCGCTAGTAGAATTCACGTACAACAATAGTTTTCAGTCTAGCATTGGAATGGCACCGTTTGAAGCTCTTTATGGGAGAAAATGCCGAACGCCACTCTGTTGGTTTCAAGAAGGAGAGAACGTGCTAACCGGACCTGAGCTCATCCAGCAAACGACCGAGAAAGTTAAGCTGATCCAGGAGAGATTGAAGACGTCCCTGAGCCGGCAGAAGTCCTACGCTGATAGAAGAAGAAGACCTTTGGAGTTCGCTGCAGGAGACCATGTTTTCTTAAGACTCAATCCGATCACTGGAGTAGGCAGAGTCGTTCGTCCAAAGAAACTATCTCCTAAGTTCATAGGGCTATACCAGATTTTGAAGAAGATTGGACCAGTAGCTTATGAACTTGCCTTGCCTCCCCAATTATCAAATCTCCATCCAGTCTTCCACGTTTCCCAACTCCGAAAGTACATAGCCAATCCTTCTCATATCTTGGAGCTGGAAGATGTTCAACTGCGCCACGACCGAACGCTAGAATTGCAACCTGTTCGCGTGGAAGACAGCCGCACCAAGCTATACAAAGGAAAGGACGTACGTCTTGTTAAAATGGTGTGGGACGCGAAGACTGGTGATTCAACGTGGGAAGTGGAGGATGCTATGAGAGACTTGTATCCACACTTGTTTACGGGTAAGTTTTTAAATTTTCGAGGACGAAAATTTTTGTAGTAAGGGAGAATGTAAGGCCTCATAAATTTAACTCTGCTAATCATTTATCAAATCAAAATAAATGCACTGATGAGTCACCAGGCTGCTTTCATTAATGCACCACGACACACATTCAGTCTCATTAAAAACGCACCCACACACCCTGACACATGTCTGCCAAGTGTCCATTTGGAACCTTCGAAAATCTGTAATAGGAAACAGGTGTCAGTATGGGAGTGCACGTTCGGTTGACGTGGGGAAGAAAATAATTTCTCTGAAAATCACTTCCTCTCACTCTCTGCATTCACCTTCTTCCTCACGAAACTCAACCCTTCATCTTCTCCAACTTCTCTCTAGAACTCCCAACTTCTCTCTACTGTAAATCTCACGCCTCTCCTCCGATTACATTTCAGAACCGTAGGAACGTTCTCGGAGACGCGGACGTTATTTTGGACCGAACAGAATTAGAATCTGAGCTGGTAAGTACTCTTCTCTAGTAGTTCGTCCATTAGGGTTTCATGCGAAAACAAGTTTTGGGTTCATGCATGGATTGTATCTGAGTCATCTCTGATTTTGGTGTTTAGATCAAGTGAAAGTGTTTAGTAAAACTGAGGGTAGAACGCTGTTAGAGGACGCACCATACCCTTGCTTTAGGACGTTCGTATACTGATCCGGGTAAGGGAAGCTTATATGTTTGATTTATACTTGAATGTGGCATGATCTGATTTGGATGTATGAAAAAGTATGCGTGTTGATGACTGAGATGCATGTATGCAGTATGAATGCGAATGTATGATGTATGATGATTGAGATGTGTGATCATGAACCTGGATGTTTATGTTGTATGAAGTAAAATCTGTATGATGATGTTGAATATGAAGTAATTGGAATGAATGTTATAAAGTTTATAAATTGAAAATCATATGAATTGTAAAGTATAAGTTTAAATGTTGAAATCTGAAATCTGTTATGGTTGAAAAATCTGAAACGTAAATCACTCCCTATGATAAATTACGCTCGTCACCGTACGGTCTTATACCGTCCGGTTTCCCTGAAAATAACTTAGAATGGAATTCTTTCATTTGGGAAGAACTCCGCTTGAGAGCGAGCGTCCCCAATTAAATGTCTGAGCGTTCGGTTCAGCTCAGCTGTATATAAATACTGTACACTTTAAAATATGTAACGTTCGGTCTTATACCGAACGTTCGTTCTAAACAATGCTCGGTCTTAAACCAAGCGTTCGTCCTAAATAGCGCTCGGTGTTAAACCAAGCGTTCGTCCTAAAGAGCGCTCGGTCTTGTACTAAGCGTTCGTCATGATTGATTCTTGGTCATCTACCTAAAGGTTCGTTTTAATGAAGTGTTCGGTCTTAGATTGAACGCTCGTCCTATCGTTGACTCCTTAACGAACGTAAATAGCGTTCGTCCAAATACTTAATAAATGTATATTGTCACGTTCGGTCATTGACTGACAGTCGACCTCTTTTGAAACAAAAGTTTCCTAATGTAGTTAAGTATTCTGCTTGATGTATCTTCGTCCAAGAGGAGTCAACCTGTCCTCTTGGTACTTAAAATATTCTGAAAATAGTCGTATTATTCTGGAGTCTTTCTGATTGTAACAAGTTCTTCTAAATCTGGCTTTTAACGTTCGTCCTTTTCCTTCAGAAAGTTGAACGTTCGTCCTTTTAAGAGAGTGGAACATAGAATGAAAATGTTATGAATATGAAATATTAAGAGGTGTGAACACTATATTAAATGATTATACGATTATGGAATTTGAACGAGCGTTCCATGGAGGAACGTTTCTTATATATATATATTTGAATATTAAATTTGGTAAAGTATGACTGTGGATAAGCTAGGCCAGGCTTGGTCCATCCTGATATTCCGTGACACTCATCTTCACGTAGAGGAGAGTAGTTCATGTGTGGGAATGGCAGGAGGTCCTTAGTCCATAAGTTAACATGGGCGACGTAAGAACGGACTAACCTCGAGTGGCAGCTGATTAGGTGTATCCCGGTTACTACATCACTCGGGTGCGAGGACGCCTGTAGCTACACGGTTTCATACAGTTCGGACGGTCGTCTTATATATATATATATATATATATATATATATATATATATATATATTTATAGATGTTACATGATGTTATATGTTAAACTATGTGCTTGTGTGGAATGATATGTTCATTGTATGTGTTGTTTGTATGAATTAAATTATATAAGCTTACCCTTTCGTTTTTCCTTGTGTTGTCCATTTGTCTATGTACGTTCGTCCTGTCTTGCAATGATCATCCGTGTGGATGTGAGCAGAAGGCGAGACAACTCTGGAAGACGTTATCGAGGAGGAAAACTTAGTTGAAGTGGAAGTGAAAGCGGAGCAGTAGGACGTCCGTCTTTTCTTTCTAGTTTAGGACGTCCGCTTTTGGTTTATACGTTCAGTTATTTTATTTTGTAAAACCGTTCGTTATTAGTTTTCACTGATTTCGTTTTGTATATTGTAATTCTGCACCTTAAGCCGTTCGGCTTTTGAACTCTGTTAATTATAAAGACTGCATTGTTTACTGTTAATGGTAATTAATTCTGATTTATGGTAATTACTGTATTTTGGGATGTTACATTTTCCTTATTAGTAAAAACAAATACATTAAATAAAAACAATTGTCTCAACCTATACATCATTAGCATAGAAAGAGGATATTGTATTTCGATTCAATAATTGAAACATATCTAGATGACATAAAAAAAATAGAATTTTTGATGTCGGTCATAAATAGAAGCCTAAACTTTCATACGAAACTTCGATTCTAGACGAAATCAAAACATGAAATCATAAATAAATAAACGAATAAAAAAAATATTAGACTTCGATTATTTTAATAATCCAAACTGAATACCCTTCTGATTTTAAAAATAATTTAATTTTAAAAGAATATTAGATTTCGATTCTGAAAAAACTAAAGGTTAATACCTTAAAGTTAAATTATTTTTAAATTAAAAAAGATTATGCTTTGGTTATTACGAGAAAGCATAACAACCCATTTATACTTTATATTTTGGTAATAATCGAAATCTATTGTAGAATTTTTTTTTAAAATATTATTCTTTTGTTTTTGTTTTACTTTATATAATAATATGAAAACTTTATATAATTTTACTTTAAATGATTTATACATAAATAGGCTACATTCTATTATATATTTGGCAAATGTTTTTCTTACATAATATATGGACTTCTCATGCATTGTTGTAGCACTCTTGAATCTCTACAGAAAAGATAATACTTAAGTGAAAGTATAAAATACTCTATGAAACAAACACCTCTGCAAAGAAATTTTGGTTTCCATCCTCTCAACTATAATTATTCTCTCTCTAGTTTCATTTTTTTTTCCTTTTGTAGTCATAAGTGAAATTAAGAACACTTTATATTCTTACCAATCTATTACTTGTTTGAGATGGTTAAGGAAAACTTGTGCAAGGAGAAAAACCACACAACAATTTTGTTTTAGAGGGAAACAACAACTAGCTGTCAATGATGCTTGAATTGAAAATGCAATCATTGTTATAACTTAAAATGATTATTCTAATTACAAGTAAGCAAACTACACTTATGAAGAAATATAAGGGACTAAAGATATTTTCTTTCCCCTTTTAAACATTTGGTGACGAATGTTTGGATGTCATCAAACTTATTGTCATCATGAATGAGTTAAGAGTCTATGAACCCATATACATCACTCAACTTCGTTTCTTATTGACATCAAACATTGATAACGGTTGAAATACTGTTATTTTGATACTTAATTTTGATATTAAAAACAACTTTTATGACTTAGAAACTAGCTTGGAATCATGTTTTTGCTTAAGTTTTGGAAATAAGAGAGTTGGATAGGTTTTATGCTTGGTTTTTCTTGTTTTGGCAGGAATTAAGATGAATTAGATGAAAGAAGTTGAAGTAGTAAGGAGCTAAACTCAGGAAAGGAAGTAAAAGTACACAAAAGAAGAGTCATAGTCACCGTAGAGCGTATAACTTTTACCACTGAGCGGCATTCTGAAGCACCACAGTCACCGTTGAGGGTTAAAACTGCCGTTGAGCGTCATTCTGAAGAACTGCACTTATCGCTGAGCGCAATTCTGCCGTTGAGCGCCATTTAATTAGGCTTGGGCCTATTTTTTGTAATTTTTAATAAACTATATAAGGTTTTAGTCGACCTAGGGTTGATATCTTTGGACAGAAAGAGGCGAAATCAAACTTTCTTCACCCCTTGGAGGCGGATTTTAGATGCGGAAGCTCCTTTCTTCAAATTCTAGGGTTCTATCTTTCATTATTTTCATTATTTTCAACTAGTTTCACCATGTCTATGGTGAACTAAACCTTCCATTATTGTTGGGGAACCGATGTAATCCTTTGAAACTCTCATGTATTGAATTGGTTCTATATTTTATATGCTTTGCTTCATTAGTTGTTAGGATTTTTCTTTTACACTCTATGCATACTTTGTTTAACTCATTCAATTGCATGATCATTGATGTTATCTATATGGACACATATAGGTAAATCTAGAACCGGGGAAATTCTCCCGGAAGTAATATTACCTAGACATAGGAATAGGAGAATCGGTTGCCTTTAAGCTTCTGTGGGAATGTAATGCATGAATAATTGCTAGGGAAACAAGACATTGTAAACTAGTGATTAGGAGCAGGCTTTCTTCACCGAGACATCGAGTTTAAGGTAAATTAGAAAGTGACATTAACATTAATGAAGAAAGATGAATTCATGAATACATGAGAGTGGATAGGATAAGTCGGAAACCCCAACAACATCATCATTCCATATTTTACATCAATCACTTTTGCATCTTTCAATCCAATTGATCAAAACTTGCATTCATGTTTATTTTTCGTAATTCAACCATAATGATTTTGTTTACAAGTCTAATTTAATCAAGAAATCACATAACTATCTAGGTCGTGAATCCTTTGGGAAACGATACTTGGTCTTACCATTTTATTATTACTTGATACGATTCGGTACACTTGCCGAAGTGTTAACAAACATATATCTGAACAAAAAACATTTATTTAATATAAGTAACTAGATAAATTAATTAGATACAAAGAATGGTTTAGAGGCTTACATAATTCACAACTAAATTGAAATACAAGAAAACACTAGAAAGGAGGGAGGGGGTTGAATATTGTTTTAAATTCTTTTTGCAAAATCAACATTTAGTGACCATTGCAAGTGTTAGATAAACTGCAATAGTGTTGTTAGATGCTTGTGTTTTCAAATAAGCATTTAGGAAAATGTTTGACAAGCAAAGTGATTAACACAACTATTTTTATACTAGTTTGCTCCAATCTAAGTAATGTCTAGTTCTCCCTTAAGACATCTAAAGGAGTTCCACTAATCTTTAACAATATTACAACGAGTACAACCTACTCTTGGTATTCAAGTATTATCAATCACTTTTGGTTCCCACTAGTCTACCTAACTAGAACGAGTTTAACCTTTCTTGGTATCCACCCTAGATAAATTGTTTAGATCGTTTAACTCAATCGAATTAAACAATACAAGTGTTTGAATTCACTTATGAATATCGACACAACAAGTGTTTCTAGTACAAGTATAGATTAAAATAACTTTCAAAGAGAGGATGGATTAAATACAATGAAATATGATAACTTGAAATACATTTTCTTGTTCAAAGAATAGACTTAGATGATATAAGATTTGAAAGAGAATAACAACGTAAGGATTCAAAAGTTCCTGTATATATATTACTGCTTCTCTTCTACGAGTCCTCCTTATATAGTCATCTTCGAGAAAGATCCATTACTCAGATAGATTTGACCTTTTGAGAGTAGGTAGCTTATGGTATGAAGGTTTGTACTATTATGCATCTTGGGAAGAACAATATTGCTTTAGAAGTGAGAGCTTGTATGACTATGACAAGGCATAAATCTTTAACGAAACATTCTACGAATGTCTTCCTATTTCTCAACGGCTTTTCGATCCATCTGCAGCACTTTCGAACAAAGTTTAGTGTTGTCATTATCTGTACAAAAAAGAGAGCAAAAGCATACAAGGAAACAAAGGTACAATACATACTACAAAATTTTTTGAAATTACCGACAAAATTTTACCGATGAAAATAAATTTGTCGGTATGTTCGTCGATAATACACATAAAATTTACTGGCGAAAAAGATTATTGGTAAATCCTGCGATAATACACATGAAATTGACCAATGAAAAAAGATCGTCAGTAAATCCGTTAGTAATACACATAAAATTTACAGACAGAAAAGTCTGTCAGTAAATATGTCGGTAAAAAGAAAGGCAAATTTCCCGCTCACTCTTTCTCTCTTTCCGCAAACTGCACATTACTCTTTTTTCTCTCTCTCTTTTCAGATCTATTTCTTATCTCGTTTCACATTCTCAAACATCACTTCAAAACCCCCTTCATCTTCTTTTCTCTCCCGTGAGGGTAGCCTTTTATCTCTCCCATTTTTTCCATCTAAGCTTAGATTAGTACAACTCTAGGCCCCTTTGATGTGCCTCCATCTCTCTCGTTGAGTGAAGCCGCCATCTACATCGTCAAGCTTGGGATCTTTCATTTCATATTCTTCTTCTCTAACAAGTGCAAGGGAGGGATTTCCTGTTCTTCCTCTTTCATGCAAGGGCGTATCCAAGCCAGGTGCACCGTCGTCGTGCCATGCACTACCGCCGTAGCTTGGTTTGCGTGTAAGTGCTTTGAAAGAGAGTCAATTGCCCAAAATCGTACAGTGAGAAACAAATATTCATAGAATAGCTGAGCTGCGGCGGAGCTACGGTTGGGCTGTCATAGGGCGGTAGTTGAGCACCACACCAGTAAATCTAGTTTTGAGCTAATTTTCTCATACGCCACTAGGCGGTAGCCTGACGGTAGCCCGACAACAACGTTGAAGAGTTTTTTTGGCCTTGACACATTTTTGTTTGTTTAGTTATTCTTAGTTTCTTGTTAGATTGATTGGTGTATATATGTTCATGTTTCTTTGATTGTTTAGGAGTGTCTTGGTGTGTTTTGAATTATGTTGATGAAGTTTGGTTTGTTTGAATTATGTTGATGAAGTTTGGTTTGTTTGAATGAGTTTTATGTTGTTCTTTTCCTTTTTGAGTTATTTCGGGCATTAGGGTATATTATCAATTTAGAAATATGTTGTTGGGAATAGAACCCTGTTTTGTTGTTAGTGTCACAGAAAAGGGATTTGATCCCGGGCTACAACTTCAAATACCAATCCAAATATACAAATATAAAAAAAAAAATTAACAATGAATATTGTTTCAGTTGTATGGCATTTATTAGGGAGATATAAACATCTTTACTTATAAAAGATCTTTATTTAACAACAAATGTAGAAGAAATACTTGAGAACAAAGCTATAGTAATTGGTTCTCCAATGACTAACAAAAATCTTATTCATGGCTACATTAAAGCACTAGTACCCAGTAATTTACTTAACCCAAAAGTGATGGCCATGGCTATCCATCCTCCAAGAAGGAACCTTACATGAGATTTTAACTTAGGAGTTTTTCCCAGTTGAGCCACCACCCTTCCAAACACCAGCAAAGCCAAGCTAGTCGTTGCCACAACCACAATAACCCTTGTCATGTAACGTTCTATAAAAGCGGCAGAAAGTAGAGGAATCAATGCACCTATAGAAAAGGATACTGCAGATGCCAAAGTAGCTTGCAGTGGATTAGGTAATGTTCTTTTCTCCATTTCCATCTCCAAGTCCTTTTCCCCTCCTACACTCATCTTCATATCTCTCTTTATTTGACCAATCTCAACATCATACTGAGTGTACACTGCAACGTACTCTCCTATCGCCATACCACAAGCCCCTGAAACCAACCCTGCAAAACCAGCAAGTAGCATAGCCTTTGGGTCTTTTTTAACGGCTCCTACACCCATCATCAATGAAGCAACCGAAACCAACCCATCATTGGCTCCTAAAACTGCTGGACGAAGCCACTGCGCTCTTTCCCTGTAGTTTATGTTTGCATCATCTTCGGTAACTTTTTGTGTTTTCTTCTCATCAGTTTTCTTTGCTGGACTTGGATCCACTCCTCCTACATGGTTTTGTGACACCAAACCATTGGATGTAGCTGTAGCCATTTTGGTGTCACAACAACAAAGGAGGGGAGACCAAGAAGATGAAAACAAGAGCAGAGCAAAGTTAGTGAAAGTTAAAGGCTTCTTAACAAGAAAAGATAGATAAATAATGAAATATTTGCATCTTTACGTTGTCTTGCTTGAAAGAGTACACTATTTGGACATTTAGAAAGGGCAAAAGTATATATATAATACTTGACATAAAGATATATTGATGTCAACTTGATTTGAAATTGGGAAGGGGAATATTGGCTATGTGATTCTTATATACCTTTTTATTATATTTTTCCCTGATGAATTGTTAAAATATAATTTGCTTAAATGTTCTAAGTGATACTAAACTTGATTCTTTTTAAAGTAAGATAATTATAGGTTTGAGATTTGTGTAAGATTCATGTCTGGGACTGGTGAATGAAAAATTATATAATTGAAGGACAATATCTAATTAAAGATGATCAATTAAGTTTTTCAATAGAAATTAGAAATAGACGAAGTCAATGATATGTACTAATGGCATAGTTATAAAAACATCATTTTACATAAATTAAAAATAAAATTATAATATGTTTTTAGAAGATTTAAGAAATTATTCTATTTGAAACATTTTTTGCAATTTTAGTTATGTGTGGTTCATTATTATAAGTAGATAATAGATTTAATTTATTAAAATATATGCACAATACCAAAAAGTGTGTTTAAAAATAATATATATTAAACATTTTCATCATAGAAATATATTTTAAATCTCAAACATCACAAATACTGCATCTATACATATTTTTCCAAATGTGCTCCGGAATAGAGCTATATGTCAGTTTTATTTTTTATTTAGTCACCATTAGGTTAGATGGAAAGAAAATATACAAGAATGAAACTTAAACATTACAGAGAATAGATAAAAATAATTTTGATTGTAAAAGTCAAGTTCTTTTCTATTTTTTTCAATTAAAATTAAGAGAAAGTGTATTTTTTTTATCATTCAAACTTTATTATTGTTCTCTCTTCCGAAGACAAAATAAACTAAAATTAATAACTAGAAGTGGCCTTTCGTCTTTATAAATTTATATACATAAACCATGGTGAACGGCCAGAAAAAGAAAGGTTCAAAATGTTTACTGGCAGATAAAATATCTATGAAAGGGAAAGGCAAAGCAAAAAGAAGTCAACTTGCATGCCCTGATATAAATGCATTTATTTTATTACCACAAAGGCCATCGTATTAGATTAGGAATATTAATTTAAAAGTAATTTAAACTCAAAAACTAGTACCCTCAGTCACAACAATTTCTGAAATTGAATTACAATATTTTATTAAATGTGCCGAATACACAATCTTTCGAGGTTAATTGCTTACTTATTTTTATGATGAATAGCATATATATATATATATATATATATATATATATATATATATAGAGAGAGAGAGAGAGAGAGAGAGAGAGAGAGAGAGAGATCTTATTACTACAGAAATTATGACTTGCAGAAATACGGATTATGTGCATTTTGATCATTATTATATTTTATTAAGTTAAACATTTAATATTTGATTTCAATTTAATATTATTCATAAACATGTATGAGTGAATGATTTATTTGTAGTTAACAATTAAAATGTATACATATGTACGGAAAGTGATCTAATCATGTGTTGTTGATTTTTTTTTAAATTTAACCGGGGGAAAAATGAAAGAAAAAGTTAATTATAAAGAAAGGAGGGGCTTTAAATGAAATTGATAAAAGCGTTTCGCAAACTTTTTACGAAACTTGATAGATTAAATGTTGAAGGTACGGTTTGAAATTTGGTTTATAATATTTTTTCTTCAACATCTTTTGATGACAACTTAAAGAGTATATACAAACATAATAATGAATACTTCAATTTATATTAGTTCACTCAAGTGATGCTGAGTTTTCCTTCGGCCTTTGTAATTAAGCAAAAAACCGTTGATATTAACCTTTTACTGGCTTATTGACGGTCAAAATATCGTTGGTAAATCTCTTGTTGTTAATGTTTACCGACGGTTTTTGTCCTTGGGTAATTACCGAAGGACAAAAGTCTTCGATAATTACCGAAGGGCAAAAGTCTTCGGTAATTACCGAAGGATAAAAGTCTTCGGTAATTACTGAAAGGCAAAAACGTTCGGTAATTACCGAAGGGCAAAAGTCTTCAGTAAATCCTTCGGTATGATCCAGACAAAACTAAATCATATTTGTATTTCTTATCCAACCAAACAAACCTGCATAAAATGTTTACATCACAGACAAACCTGCATAATATTTTCAAACCACAGACAGACCTCCATAATATGCATCCCAAAATCATCGATCTAATCATTAATGACAAAAACAACTTTATAACATCATTTGTATTCTTCAAATTTAAGAACTTCTATTTATAAATGAAACATGAAACATAAAATAATATCATCTAGACAATAAACATAATGTTCTAACATCCAAATGTTCTAAGAACTATGTTCAATAACAAAATAAAACTAATAATCTACATAGTCATCATCATAATGATCTTCATCATCCTATTGCTCTATAGATGGCTGGATTGGTGTGGGCTGGACTGATGTGGGCTGTTGAGTGACGACAGGTGACGGGGATGGTCGTGGCTGGGTTGGAGGGATAGTGGAATGAGTGTCTTCCGCATCAGCACTAGTGCAAAAATGGCCTTTAACGTCACCCCATAGACGTCCGTCCACAATAGCCCCAACGTAAATAATTGACCAATGGCATATCCGTAAATAAGTGAAACTTTAGACGTCCGTTGTGGGGGGGGGGGACGGACGTCTATAATATTATAGACGTCCGGGCCCCACCCACGGACGTCTAAGAGGCTGGAACAATCACCTCTTCAACTCCCCTGTCAGCCCCTTAAACGTCCATTGTGGAGGGGGTCAAACGTCTATAATATTATAGACGTCCGGCCCCCATATCGGACGTTTCGGGTGCTGACAGGTAGTTGAAGAATTAATTGTCTCTCAGCCCCTTAAACGTCCGTTGTGGAGGGGGACGGACGTCTATAATATTATAGACGTCCAGCCCCCCATATCGGACGTTTAGGGTGCTGACAGGTAGTTGAAGAATTAATTGTCTCTTAGCCCCTTAAACGTCCGTTGTGGAGGGGGACGGACGTCTATAATATTATAGACGTCCGGCCCCATCCACAACGAACGTTTAAGGGGCTAACAGAGGGGAGTTGAAGAGGTGATTGTTCCAGCCTCTTAGACGTCCGTGGGAGGGGCCCGGACGTCTATAATATTATAGACCTCCGTCCCCCCCCCCCACAACGGACGTTTAAGGGGCTGACAGGGAAGTTGAAGCGTTCATTTGTTTCAGCCTCTTAGACGTCTGTGGTGGGGGGACGGACGTCTATAATATTATAGACGTCCGGGCCCCTCCCACAGACGTCTAAAACCCCCCGCGAATATCAATTTTAAATCCCCAAAGATGTCATATTTGTGATAGCCCCGATGTCTATAGTATTATAAACGTCGGGGCCCCATAGTACCGGACGTCTAATAGTATTTATACTAAAACGCGAACCCGCGAGCAGTTACGCTTACTGTTCATCGTCTTCCCCGCGAACGCTCTCTGCGGCATTGCATTTCCAGGTGCGTTTTCTCTCTTTTGGACCGTTTAAATTTACTTTCAATCCGATTACATTGCTTTGTGATCAAATATCTTTGATTTGAACCGATTAAAAATCATTTTTTGTGCGTTTTGGTGCAGTTTGTTGTGTGCTCTTGGGCGGCTTTTTGGACTATTTTTGGCCTACGTTTTAGGCTGTGCCCTCCTCGATTTCCCTCCCTTTCATTTGGAATCTACTTTTCAGATTAGCTTGTTCGTTGATAAAGGTTTTTTGTATGCATGTTATTGGGTTTTGTGTATGCATGTTTTTTACTCTAAGGTATGCATGTTATTGTGTTTTGTGTATGCATGTTTTTTACTCAAAGGTCGGTCTTCCATGTACGGATTTGTTGAACCTCAGACCATTCAACCGTCTGGTAACACACTTCAAAACAGACAACATTATTTGCAAACATGGATGGATGAGTCAAAAAGAGACGTATACCTTGTGCCATACATTGATGGGTAGGTGTTGTTATATGTGGTCAGTTCATTATTATAGTTTCCTTAATTAGTTAAATAACTATTTATCCTTTATGATAGCATGCACTGGCAGCTGATGGTCATCATTCCCAAAGCATGCAAAATTATATGGTTTTGTTCGTTGCATAGGAAGATGAAAAATGACTTGAGAACAATGCTTCAAGGGTAAATGTTTCTCCAAAAATGACTTTGAATTTGATATTCACCTTCAACTTTTATGATAAATATAGTCATATTAATTATACTTTGTGTTTTCAATCTGTACAGAGTTATTAGTAAATCACGTGGTCAACTGGTTCAAATTTTGTATCCAAAGGTTTTAAGTCATTTATAGTTCTAATTCATTTTCTATGTTATTGAATGATCTAAATTCTTAACTATTTAGTTTGTTATTTTAGTGTAACCATTAGCTAGATTCATGGGAATGTGGCTTCTATGTGATGTGTTGGATTAAGACCATCATTCGAGCTGTCATTACAGATGACTGGAATGAGGTAATGATGTATACCTTGAATACATTACAAATCAAATTCATCTTCAAACATATATGAAACCATAATGAATCTTTCTTGAATTTTGCAGCGCTTCAAGAGTACATCGCCTATTCCAGAGGACACAATTAAATAGATAAGGTAGGAGTGGACCGCTTATCTACTACAAAGATGGAGTTAGGAATAGTTTTATTTGTTGTTGAACATTGCTTAGTTTTAGTTTAAGTTTTATCTTGATAGTTTTGGTAGTGGATTATATTTTAAATTAAGTAGAACTTTGTTTATATGAAACGCATATATATATTATAGCAAAATTGTTCTGGGACAATTTTCTGCTTTTCAGGTGTCGTTTTATTGCAAAAATGAATTAATTTTTTAAAAAAATACGCCCAGTAGACGTCGGTTAGTGCACTATCAGACGTCTATAGACGTTTGGCAGTGCACAAATGGACGTCCAACCCCAGCCCTACCACAAAACAACTCAGGCAGGTGGTCGTCGGGTGATACACCTCGGACGTCTGTGTAGACGTCGGGGGAGGGAGGAGACAAACGTCTCTGGGGACGTCAGACGGGCACGTGGGACGTCTACGTGGACGTCCGAGGGTGCACACCGGACGTCTGGATAGGCGTCGGGCCTGACACATCGGACGTCTATATACACGTCCGATGTGGACCCCCCGACGTCTGAGTAACGTCACCCACAAAGACGTCGGGGGAAGGTCGGACGTCAAAAGGCCAAAAGAACGGACGTCTAAAGCCCTTTCTGCACTAGTGCAGACAGCGCTCTCATGACCAGGGACTTGAAGTTTGTTAGGATGTTTACATTACTTAAAAGTAGTGTAGTTTAGGTAAGTTTGCAATTTCTCACCTTTTAAGTACACTTTTTAGAACCTAAATACTCAAACTTTGAGTTTTAGGTTATTCTTTGCATTTCACTACTTTCCTAACTTGATATCAATACTTTAGACTTGTTAGGATGTTTACATTACTTAAAAGTATTCTAGTTTAGGTAAATTGGAAGTTTCTCACCTTTTAAGTTCACTTTTTAGAACCTAAATACTCAAACTTTGAGTTTTAGGTTATTCTTTGCATTTCACTACTTTGTTACCTTGATTTCACTACTTTACACTTGTTAGGATGTTTACATTACTTAAAATTAGCCTACTTTGGGTCAATTGTCAAATTTTGCTTTTCTTGTTATTTTTAAATTGAGACTTCATTTTTATCTTTATTTTATCTTTTAAAAGTTGTGTAGATAGTTAGTTTATTGTTTTGGTTAGCACTTTAATAGACTTTGCATTATTTGCACTTTTAGTGTATTCTAGGTACTACTTTTAGGTTATAAGTTGTCATATTTTGAGTTTTAGCTACTTGATCCAATTTGACATCTTTCTTAGCTTTATTTAAGTACTTTAAACTTGTTAGGATAAAAACATTATACATTCTTAGGTTTCATTAGGTCAATTTCGAAATTGTCACCTCTCCATGTGACATTTTTTAGGTTTTAAGTAGTGTAATTTTAGGTCCTCAATAGTCAAATCTTGTATTTCTTTGTATTTTCGAATTGTGCTCTCATTTTTATCTTTTTTTTTTTTTTAAACTTGTGTAGATAGTCTTTTTACTGTTTTGATTAGTACTTTATTTAATACACTATGCATTATGACCACTTTTAGCCTATTCTAGTTACTAGTTTTAGGTTCTAGGGTGTCATATTTTGACTTCTAGGTTGTTTTTGTAGTGTGAGTTTCTAATTAGCTAGGTCTTACCCTTCTAAACTTGTTAGGACAATTTCTTTGAAGTTACTTAGTCTAGTTTAATGCAGTTTGCAAATTTTGACCATTCTAGTGCATTTCTAATAGTCATTTTGAGGTTTTAGTAGTGATTTCAAGAAATTGTCTCAGGAATCAATTCTTCATGCCAATACAAAATATCACTCGACTTTATGAAGTAGGGAAAGAAGTATATCATTCACACACGTCACAAACTTTAGAATATCTCAACATTCATGCCAATACAAAAGAGCAAGGTGGCAGCCAACCAAACAGTAGCATGTACATCGATATAATAATGCAACATGGTTTTATCAAAAAGAACACAGCAGGAAAAATACAAGCATAAGTTGATACATTATGCCTCATAACACCCCAATAAGTTGATACATTATACATTAGAGCATTTTTCATGATTTGAGAGTTCTAGCATAGTTTTAGGTTCTCAATAGTCAATTTTTGAGTTTTTGTAGAGAGGTAGGTTTTAGGTTGTTTCTTAACTTGCTTTTAACATTTAAAACTTGTTTACAAAGCTGCACTGCATTTTACTGCACTGAAATTAGTGCAGTCCTCATTTCTATACTAGTTTGAGTGTACTTTTAGGCTTTCATTAGTGAGTTTTAGAATCTCTTAGAATTAGTGACTTTTGAAGTGTTCTGAGTTTTCTTTAGACATTTAAGACTTGATTAAAAAGTTTCTTTACAAGTTTCTTTCTGTTTTAGTTTAGTTCTTACTTTTACCTTGTTTAGCCTAGTTTTAGAGTGCTTTGGTAGGTTTTGAGTATTGAAATTTTGAGTTTCTTGAAGATTTTAATTTTTAAGTTGATTTATAGCTTTCTTTAGTCATTCAAAATTTGTTTAAATAGATTTTACCTCTGTTTTTGAATGATTTTTATAGATTTGTTTTTGAATTGATCTTAACAACAGTTAAGTATCTCAAAATAAACTTTCATTCTCTTATTAAATAGTCCAAACAAATTAACAAATAGCTTTAACCCCATTACCCCAATATGATACATTCATGCATCAGTATTTAACGTTCCTACATATTAACTTAGACCCCAAAACCATATGCTCATGACCATATTACAGAAACTTCTCTGCATCTTTATTTCCTAAATATCCCTTGCAACTACAACATTTGCACTACTTAGTTACATTCAATCTTTTCGGCACAATAACTAGGAGTACAACTAAATTCAATAATCACTAGCCATCATACAATATTCTACACTCAAAAGATACAAATTTTAACTATAGTTTCATCCAACTCAAACCGGATTTCATCCATTACGTTTAATCCAAACAAGGAAATAATAGCTCCCCATACCTGGTGTTGAACTTTTGGCAAGCGTACCAATAGTCAACTGTAGTATAATTATTTTTAAGTAAGAGTGTCGATCCCACGAGGAACAACTTCAACTAAATAGATAAATTTATCTCAAACAACATATATACAAGGGTATTCAACCTGATTCATAATGGATTTTGATAATTTATGCTACGTTGCGTAAAAGTATAATATTAACAGCAGATAAGTTAAAGAAAGTTTAATATGAGAAGTTGAGATTGAATTCATCTATCTCACTCGTCTGCAATCTGAATGAATATAAACATATAGCAACTGAAATTACCAATTTGATGCAACATACAAAAGTCATTTATACCGATTCCTCGCGTATAAAATTCGTAAGATCAGTTCCTTGAATATTGATTCCTCACATATCCAACAAATTGTCCAACATTATAATCAAATGTTAAAAGCAATTAATAAACTGAAATTTATCCCTAGCATCACACGATATCAAGTATTCTTGTTCAGATCAGATTTTAGAAATACTTTCCAGTCAAAACTAAAACCCACATTCATGAAAATATTGATTAGATAGAATCAAGCACTAAGAGCAGAACAAAAATACAAATAAATAATAAAACAGAAATGCTATATATAAATATCACCAGATTACATCCGAGTTTGAATCGATTACATTCAATCCCAAGAGAAAAGATCAGTCACTCATCGTAGCCATTAGCATTCTAAGAGATGAAGAAGATCCTACAGCTAAAGTGGAAGAAAAACTCTCTGGGTAACTTCTTTCTCCGTAGCTCTCCATCTCCTCTTTCTAACTCATGAGTATATATACTGCCTGAATTCTCGCTTAAGCTAAATTATTCTTGCTTAAGCGAGATGAAACTTCTTGGAGAAGATACTCATTCTCGCTTAAGCTAAATTATTCTCGCTTAAGCAAAAATGACTTTTAAAGTAATGGCTTCTTGGACGAGTCTAGCTTAAGCGAGATCATTCTAGCTTGGGCGAAATGTTGCAGGATTTACTCTTCTCTCTTAATTTACCTGAAATATATACAAAATAAGGATCAACTGATTTCCTTTTAATCAATAACTTAGAAAGATGTGATTACATTTCATCTTTCTTAGATTGGGAAAAATTGATACAAATGTACCCAATTCAACACAGAAGTGCCAAAATTCCATATGAAAATTTACTACTTTTTTGTACTTATCACTTGGAAAATGTGTTCGCCCTCTTAGCAAAATGTTTCCTCCAAACTCCGTAACCTCACCTGTCTCGCACTCAACCCAGAATTACTTCCTAGCTTTCGTGGCCAACTTCGAGAGGAGACGAAGATTACTACTTTGGTGCGAAATGAATTCGAGAGCAGGAATATCTTATTTTTGGCCTTAATTAATCAAACACATTACCGGCGGCTCACAAGCCTTCGATAATTAACATTCTCATTACCGAGGGTCTAAATCCTTCGGTAAGTGTTAACACTCCGGCAAGTGTACCGAATCATATCAAGTAATAATAAATGGTAAGACCAAGTATCGTTTCCCAAGAGACTCACGACCTAGACATTCATGTGGTTTCTTGATTAATTAAGACTTGTAAACAAAATCATGGTGTTTATAATGCAGAAAATAAATATGAATGCAAGTGTTGATCAATTGACTTGAAGAATGCACAGGTGATTGATGTATAAAATATGGAATGATTATGTTGTTGTGGTTTCCGACTTATCCTATCCACTCTCATGTATTTATGAATTCATCTTCTTCATTAATGTTAATGTCACTTTCCAATTTACCTTAAACCCGATATCTCGGTGAAGAAAGCCTAGTCTTAATTACTAGATCACAATGTCTTGTATCCCCAACAATTAATTATGCATTACATTCGCACAAAAGCTTAAGGGCAATCAATCCTCCTATCCCCTATGTCTAGGTAATATTGCTTTTGGGAGAATTTCCCAGTTCTAGATTTCCCCATATGTTTCCATATCGACAACATCAGTAATCATGCAATTGAATGAGTTAAACAAAACATGCATAGAGCGTAGAGGAAAAACCCTAACAATTAATGAAGTAAAGCATTTATAATATAAATAAATTCAATACATGAGAGTTTCAAAGGATTACATCGATTTCCCAGCAACAATGGAGGTTTAGGTCACCATAGACATGGTAAAACTAGATGAAAATATGGAAAAGAATGAAATATAAAACCCTAAAAGTTGAAGATCAGAGCTTCTGTATCCAAAATCCGCCTCCGAGAGATGAAAGGAGTGTTTCTGCGCCTCTTTATGTCAAAAGATCCAGTCTCTAGGTCGTCCAAAACCTTAAATAGTTCATAAAAATAGCAGAAAACAGGTCCAAGCCCAGGTCCTTAAATATTATCATGGTGTTCACATAATCACATAATATCCAACAGATGTTATTCTCATGAATGATCAATTAACTAAGCATAGATGAAATCATGTATTCATGGGACTATTCCTCACCAGACAAAGTGTTTCACTCAATCACACAGATGTATATAGAGGTCACTCCTTCACTCTACTTATCCGAATGTCACATAGAACAAAATTGCCTTTCATTTACCACAATCAAACATACTTACAGACAAGTATCATCACAAGGACTTTCCATGGCTTGTAACTTGGCTGGGTTAAGAAGAAAAATTGGTTTTTCAATATCACAAAATCCTTGAGTTAAGAGAGTAATTCATAAATTTATCATTCAAATACAATCTCTCTTTAGACAAACCAATCTCACTCATTCCCAACTTTCCCCTTTTTGCATTAAGCTTTTCTTTCTTTGCATTCTATTTTCTTTTCTCTTTTTTATACTTGCTCAATACTTAGCTCAATGCTTTTCATTACTTTCTTTTTCAATTCTCCCAATCAACCCAAAAATTGAACCTTTATCAATACCACACCATGATTCTCAACTTAACTCAAGGTAAAGATTTTCACAAAGGATTTTTATAATCTGTTTAAGGCTTAAGGTTCAAAAAGGGTAGAACACTTCATGCTCTCTTTCATTTGGGCTAAAATCATACATTGACTAAGAAAATGGGTAATCAAAAGTGGCCTTGATCATATGACACAAGCAAGCAAGTAGTTCAATCATAGAAACCTGGGAAAAATCATTCATGCTTTCAAAAGAATAAAAATCATTCATAATAAATACTCTGGAGTTCAAAACCTCACATATAAGCTAATTCAATGTTCCACATACACCAAATAGACATCATGCTTAGTATCATAATCACAATCATAACATCATGCATCTGCTCACACAGTTTGTGAACAACCACCTGTATATCAACATCTTTTGCAACATCTCAACATCAATCAATATCAAAGCATCATCAAGCAATACTTATCACATGCAAATCAATATCAAACCATCACATTAGATATAAGTCTCAAACTGAGTACATCAACACCTATTCTAAAACCAGAAGCAAAATAAAGTTCACAAAAATAAAAAGACAAGTTTAGAAAACTGGGTTGCGTCCCAATAAGCGCTTCTTTAACGTCACTAGCTTGACCCAATAAGCTCATGGATCAACCAACTTCATGTTAACAATATTTTTGATCTCCAAAAACGAAACCAAAAACTTGTTGATGGATCGACAAGTGTACCGAATCGAACAAGTAATATAAAATGGTAAGACCAAGTATCGTATCCCTGAAGACTCTCGGCACCACTAGTAAAAAAAAGGCTTTCTAACGCGGCTAATAGGTCTCAGTTTGGACAAACCCGAAGCAAATATAAATGTGGTGGCAGTATTGCAATTTGAGCGAACTTATAGGCCTCGGTTCAACAGGAATCGAGCCATAATAGACATATTAATTCGGTTAGAAACTGTCCAAAAAACACTTCTCCACTTTTCTTCTCTTACGCTGCATCCACATCCAAGAAATTCTTCTCTCTCGCTGCCATCCAACCACTGCCTCACCGTCGCGCCTCCCCGCTGCTGCTCCCTCACCGTCGCGGCCTCCCATTGCTGCCTCGTCGTCGCGTGGTCAAGACAGTGCTGTCGTCGTTCGTCGAGCTCCCTGTCGTCGTTCGTCGAGCTCCCTGTCGTCGTTCGTCGAGCTCCCTGTCGTCGTTCGTCGAGCTCCCTGTCGTCACCAGCTTCGTCCATTGGGGAGCAACAGAGCCACCTGAATTGCATCTTCAGCAGAATCGCGCTGGCGCTATCTTCCATGGCGATCTTCACGAAGCTTCGGCGTTGGCCTTGCAACCTCCATCTATGCGCCACCATTCATCTTCATCACCAAGCCGCTCCAGATCCGCTCCAGATCCACTCCAGATCCGCTCCAGATCCGTTCCACAACGTCACCATCGCTGCATCCTCGCTACTGCCTTGCCGTCTCGTGGTGAAGCCAGTGTTGCCGCCACATTACCGCCATCGTCGCATGGTCTTCCTGGGTTCTTACTGCATCGTCGCGTTGTCTCTTATGGACGAAGATGATGATGGACGAAGGTGGTCTACAGTGGTGTTTTGCATGGTTCGATGTGAGAAAGACGGTGGTGTTTGGCGACGTGTGGTTTTTGGCAGCGTGAGAAAGACGGCGACGTCCTGATGGGGAAACCAGGAAGAGCATACTGCCTCGGTTCCCTTTGAACTGAGTTCTAATCCTATATTGTTTTGCATCGGTTCACAACTGAGGCATAAAAGTGCAGACCTTTTACCTCGTCTGTATATGCTTCGGGTTAAGAACCGGTGCCTATAGGCTAAAATAACCGGTGCCATAACCTCTGACTGCACTAGTGCACTAAACAGTTGTGTGATAACTCAATTAATTAAGACTTAAAAAAATGAGATTGTTGGTCTCAAATCCAAAGACATAAAATTAAATATGAATGCAAATTGATCAATAGTAAAGTAACACAGAGATGAACGGAGGTTGCTTATAAAATGAGATGATTATGTTGTTAGAGTTTGATTTCACCAAGTTTACTCTCATGTATATAAAAATTCTTCTTTTTACATTAATATTAACGTCACTCACTAAATTATGTAGAACCCGATCCCTCGACGCAATAAGCCTGCCTTAATTCCTAGTTCGTGCAATTCCTAGCGTTCCTAGAAAATTAAGTCTGAAGATCAAGAACTTAAGACGACCAAGTACTAATACCCTCATCCTTGAGAAATATTACCCTTGGGAGAATTCAACAAAAACCTAAATTGTAAGGAACCTCCAGACACTCATGCAATTCATAAATCATGCTACTAAATGAGTTAAATAGAGCAAGCATTGAAACAGATGAATTCCCTAATAATTAATGAAAAAGCATATAAATTAAGAATCAATTCAAATACATGAGAGTTCACAAGGTTACATCATTCCCAAACAACAAATAGAGTTTAGTTCCCCATAGACATGGAGAAACCATATGAATAATGGAAAAGTATGAGATAGTGAAACCCTTAGAGTAGAATAGGAAGCTCCCGCCTCCAGATCCGCCTTCAAAGAGTAGAAGAGTGTGTTGTTGTGTTGCTCCAGCCAGAGATACCAAACCTAGAGTGGTTGGGTCCTTTAAATAAAGTTAGAAAAGAGTAGAAACAAGGCTTGGTCCAAAAGAGTCGAAATAGAGCAAAAATTGGGTCAGATCTGCAACGCGCGACGCTCGGGTGCCCCATTTAGGGCGCCTTCAATTGGACGCCCGGGCTTCAGGGGCCGACTCCCGGGCGGCCTAGGAGGGCGCCCGGGCGGTGGACGTCGATTTTTCTACGCTTAAGCTTCCTGCAGGGCGCCAAGCTTCGTGCGGTTCCCCCTTTTGGTGTTTTTCCAGGCCTTTCTGAGCTCTATCTCCTTAGCACTTCATCTCTGCTTCCTGTATTAACTCATTTTCTATCAAAACAAAGAAAATTAGTCATAAAATCATCAAATTCAACCTCAACTCTCTTATTCACACAACTTAATGAAAAAGCATGAGTCCAAGCAAGTTTCTAAGTAAAAAAGGGTGCATATAGTATCAAAATTACATCACAGATAACGGTATTTTAAACCGTTATCACTTCATAACTGTGGAAAGGCGTTCCAATTCTCCTCCCAAATAGTGCTTGAGACGTTGACCATTCATTACCCAACTTCTCTATGGATCACTAGCAGCGGGATCTACCAATTCAATTGCTCCATGGGGATGCACATCCTTTACTATGAATGGTCCTGACCATTTTGACTTCAACTTCCCAAGAAACAACTTCAAACGTGAATTGAACAATAACACCTATTGCCCTGGATTAAAAACCCTTTTTATCAGCTACTTGTCATGATAGAATTTTACCTTTTCTTTATAATTCCTGGATGAATTATATGCATGCAACCGCATCTCTTCAAGCTCCAATATCTTCCTTCTGCGTTTATTTTGAGTATCATAGGGATCAAAATTAAAAACTTTTAGAGCCCACAAAGCTTTATGTTCTATCTCCACTAACAGATGACATGTTTTCCCATAGAATAACTGAAAAGATGATAAACCCATAGATGTCTTCATTGTCGTCCTATATGCCCAGAGAGCATCATCCAATTTCTGTGATCAGTCCTTTCTTGATGAAGCAAATGTTTTCTCCAAGATCCTCTTTATCTCCCTGTTAGAAACCTCAACTTGCCCATTTGTCTGTGGATGATAAGGTGCAGTCACCTTATGCCTCACACCATAATGTTTAAGTACTTTTGCAAGCTGAAAGTTGCAAAAATGAGATCCTCCATCACTAATAAGTACTCTTGGAGTTCCAAAGTGTGAGAAAATTTGCCGCTTCAGTAATTTAATCACAGTGCTAGCATCATTCTTGGGACAAGCCAGGGCTTCCACCCATTTACTCACATAATCCACTGCCACCAATATGTACTCATTGTTGAAAGATGGTGGAAAGGGTCCCACAAAATCAATACCCCAGCAATCAAAGGCTTCAACCTCTAAAATGCCTTGTAATGGCATCTCATGACATCTTGAAATGGCCCCAGTCCTTTGACATTTATTACAATTTATGGCATGATTATGAGCATCTTTAAACAGGGTAGGCCAATAAAATCCTGACTGAAGAACTTTTGTTGCTGTTCTTTCTCCATTAAAATGTCCCCCACAAGGTGAATCATGACAGTGCCAGAGAATTGCTTCTACTTCTTCATTTGTCACACACCGCCTCAGAAGATTATCTGCTCCAATTTTGAACAAGTAAGGATCATCCCAAATAAACTGTTTTGCATCATGCAAAAACTTCTTCCTCTGTTGACAATTCAAGTCTTCCGGAATTACTCCTACAGCTTTAAAATTAGTCATATCAGCAAACCATGGCCTTTGTTGAATATACAAGAGTGTCTCATCTGAAAAAGACTCCCAGATTTCTTTTTCCTTACTTGTAACCTCACTATTAACTAACCGAGATAGGTGATTAGTAATCAAATTTCTACTCCCCTTCTTGTCACGGATTTCCACATCAAATTATTGTAATAAGAGCACCCATCTAATCAAACGTGGCTTAGAATCTGGCTTTGTTAACAAATACTTTATAGCCGCGTGATCCGTGTAAATGATCACCTTAGACCCAATAAGGTAAGGTCTAAATTTCACCAACGCGTAAACTATAGCCAGAAATTCCTTCTCAGTAGTGGCACAATTTAATTGTGCATCATTCAAAACTTTGCTAGCATAATAGATAGTATGAAATACCTTCTCTTTTCTTTGACCAAGCACAACACCTATTGCATAATCATTGGCCTCACAAATTTGTTCAAAATTTCTATTCCAATCTGGAGCTACAATCACTGGAGCCGAAACCAATTTTCTTTTCAAGATGTCAAAAGCTTTTAAACATTCTTCATTCATCACAAAGGGTACGTCTTTAACAAGCAAATTACTCAATGGTTTAGCAATCTTCGAGAAGTCTTTAATAAATCTTTTATAAAACCCATGATTGCCTAAAAAACTTCTAATTCCCTTTACGTTTGTTGGCGGTGGAAGTTTCTCAATGACCTCCACTTTGGCTTTATCCACTTCAATCCCCCTAGCAGAAATCTTGTGACCCAACACATTTCCTTCTGTTACCATAAAATGGCATTTCTCCCAATTAAGCACAAGATTTGTTTGAACACATATCTTAAGGACAATATCCAGATTCGCCAAACACCTTCGGAAAGAATCTCCAAACACCGAAAAATCATCCATGAAGACTTCAATACACTTTTCTATGAGATCCGTGAAAATTGCCTGCATACACCTTTGAAACTTAGCTGCATTTTTAGCCCTTAGCGGTGATTTCGGCACTTCAAAACTAGCGCTCAGCGGTAATTACCGCTCAGCGCAACTTTTTCTGCACTCAGATTGACTTTTCTACATTCTAGTTGACTGGTTGACTTTTCTAGTTGACTTGTTGACTTTTCTGGTTGACTTGTTGACTTTTCTGGTTTCTGGTTAACTTTTATGCATTCCAACCATTCGGTACTTTAACTCTTCTTTCAAATCAATCCAATAACCTACAAAATTAAAGGAATCTAGCACAAAACCATTAAATTCACCTTCAACTCTCTTATTCACAAAACTAAAGCAAAAACATGAGTTAAAGTAAGTTTCTAAGTCAAAAAGGGTTGATTGATTATCAAAATTAAGTATAAAAATAACGGTTTTTCAACCGTTATCAGCAGGTACCCAAATGAACTTGGGACCTTTCATGTTAGTAACAGTAGTTGATTTCATGGGAATCCATTGAAACTTTCCCTTTGGAACACCAACATTCTTGTAATAACAGGATTTAATAGTGTGACCAATAGTATTACAGTAGAAGGTTTACTCAAATCATAAAATTTCTTTGACTTAATTCTTTCACTTTTTTCACTATAACATATTCCTTCTTTGTTAATTACCCTCCTTTGTGAACCAAGAACAGCTTCTAAGTTGGATCTTTCAAGTGTAAACTTAGATAATGTTCTAGTCAAATAGTCTATTTTCTCAAGATAAGCAAGGCAATTAGTACAGTCTTTACCAACAATTTTCACATCAATTTTAGCCTCTTTAATAGATTGTAAAGTAGTACCAAGATCATATTTCAAACTCGTATTATCATTAACAAGGTTATTCAATCTTTCTTCTAAATCCTTTTTCTCACTGTTTAATCGATTAAGCTTGTATTGCAATTTTGTGGCTTCTACATGTTGTTTATTCAACAACATCCAATAGTTGATCATATCTGCCTTGTAATGGTTCACCATCTAAATTTCTTCCATTGCTTCCAGAATTGATTGAGCCAACCATAAGACACTAGAAGACCAACCTGAATCACATTCATCAAAGACTATGCATGCCTTCTTTTGTTTGCTTCTCCTCTTGTCTTGATTTGATCTGTCATCACCTTTCTACTTCAGCTTCAAGACTGGACACTCTGGTTTGATGTGCCCTTCTTTGCCACATTCATAGCAAGTTGGAGTCATAGCTTTGTTTCTCCTCTTGTTTCCTTTATCATTACATGCAAAATCAGATACAGAATTTCTATATTTCATAAATCTTTATGTTTAACACTTCCTTTTTTGGAAAATTTGAATCTGATTCTTCATCACAGTTATGGTTTCTTGAATTGTTCTTGCTAGTAGTCTTGAGGGCAATTGAATGTTTCTGCTCACTTTCTTCTTCATCCCTCAATATTCTTAGTTCAAGCTCATGTTCCCTAAGCTTTCCAAACAGTATGGCCATATTCATTGTGGTAAGATCCCTTGATTCTGAAATTGTGGTAACCTTTGGCTGCCAACTTCTGTTCAAGCTTTTCAGAATCTTCATATTAATTTCCCCTTTGTCAAAAGTCTTACCAAGAGCCACAAGATGATTTACAATATGCGTGAAACGTTTCTAAACATTATAGAAGTTCTCTCTAGGCTTCATCCGAAACATTCAAAACTCTTGGACTAAGGAATTCTTTATGGCTCTTCTCACTTCATTTGTTCCTTCATGAGTAACTTTTCTAGGGCATCCCACATTTCCTTTGCCGAAGTGCAGTTTGATATCCTGAAGGATTCATCCATTGTTAATGTTGATGAAATGACGTTTTTTGCCTTCACATCATAATGAGCTCTTCTGCTCTCATCTAGATTCCACTCGGTGAAGTTCTTTTTCACAATTTTCCCATCAACCACTTTCATAGGCTCATATGGACCATTTACAATAGCATCCCATACACATTTATCAACCGATTCCAAGAAAATTTTCATTCAAATTTTCCAAAAAGGATAACTTTCTCTTGCAAACAGAGGTGGTCTGTTTGTGGAATGCCTTCTCCAAATGTTTGAGAAACAGAGGCCATCAAAATCGGTTTAATCAATTATACTCAAAAACCTAATTAATCGATTAAAATTCGAGTATAGTTCGAATAACCAACTCTGGTGCCAATTGAAGAAATAGATTGACCAAGTTTCTCAACCAATAAGGGGGGTGAATTGGTTTCCCTTATAGAAAATGTGTTCTTTAAAAATCTTTAAAAAATCTTTTGATCTTTCTTGGAATGCAATCAATAAAAAATGAATAACAATGCAAGAGTAAAGGATAGAGAAAATCACACAATGATATATATTGGTTCGGCCAAGCCTACATTTAGTCTTCTTTCAATCAACCTTAGATTGAAAGGAAATCCACTATAATGATTGAGTTCCTAAAAGCAAGATACATAGATAACCTTCTCAATGTACTCTCCTTACAACTTCAAATCACTTATAATATACAAACCCAGAAAGAACAATCCTCTTTTCGTACACCCTTAGAGAATCCCATCTCTAAGTCACAAGAACCCTTCATGTCCTTCTTCCTAGCCAGCAGCAACAGGAATCAACAATCACTCTTGATTATAAACGGAACCTGATCTGAAACAGACACCTTGATTGTGCAGATGATCGATATATGAAAGCTCTATCAACTCTTCAAGAATCCTTGATGATTTCTTCCAAATGAAGTATTCTTAATTTTTGGAGTAACAAGACGCTCCTGCAATAATAGCTCAACAAATAATATCATATATGAAAGTTATGAATCATTAAAGTTGTTGAATCAGAGAGCATTGCGTCTATTTATAATTTTTCCACCTATGACGCAATTTAATCGATTACGCTATTAACGTAATCGGTTAAGCAATTCCTTTCGCAACAGATCTACATTTTAGAATTTAAAAAATTAAGTAAAGCATGTAATCGATTAACCAAAACATATATGCTACAGTATTTAAAAATATGACCATTGTGACAGTTATGGTTATTCTTGAAAAAGGTTTTCAAATAAAGCACAATTTAATTGATTAAGAAATCAATGTAATCAGTTAAGTTTCAAACTTAGCATTTTGAAAACTTTTTCCATACAAAGAACATCAATGCACACAGTAAGCAAGTGTAGGCATAACCACGAGTTTTAATCGATTATACTCTCAATGTAAGCATCACTAATATGACGCTCATTCATCCACCTTCGATCCATACTACTCTTAATAACTTTATAAACAATACAAAGCAAGAAACAACATCAAAAAATAAATCTAACTTACGAATCCGTAAAAGAATATAAAAACACAAACAAAACTATATACACAACAACAAAAACAAATATATTGAAGGTAAATAACATAAATCTAACCTCGACTGTTCTTAGAGTTGGTGAACAGAGCAAATGATGGACACTTGAACGAAAGAAGGATGAAGTCGCTAACCACGAAAAAGCCTCAAGAAAAACGAAAATCAATCAGTCAAAACATATGAAAAAACCCACAAATGATCATCAAAACACTTTCGCAAGACATACTTGAGTAAAAACTAACATTGGTTGTTGTTCACATTCGTCTTCAAAGAAGAAAGTTCAAGCCAAATGAAAGTGCAAAGAAACAGTGACACTAGGTTTAGTTTTTACAATTTTTTGCAATAGTAAGACGCCTGCCCCAAGGTAAATTTGACATCTTTGTTAAATATGACGTCGGACTTAGGGTGCTTCGACATCTTATGGTAGTAAATATTTAAACATGTCTGCCAATTTTTTATTTATTTTTTCCTCTTGAAGACCAAAAGCCAAAAGGTCATTCTTCCTACATCAAAAGGGATATAACGTCGAAAAAGCAAAAGGAGAGACTTCATATGTACCTCAAACGTTGCACTTTACATTATTAGTCATTAATTACAGTTGTTGAGGTTGTTGATAGGGGAGCACTGGTTTAGTTGAACCCACAATCTTAGTAATACCTGAGTTTTTGATGATGACAATGCATAATTAATAACACATGTGTATTATGTGTTACATGTTCTATGCTTACATGTTATATGCGTATGTGAGAACATGATTGTGTTGTTGTTGTGATGTTCATTGCATTTCACTGTTATATATGTGATTTTATACATGAATGCATGACACATGTTTTTGGATGAGAAAAACCACAAGCACTAATGTTGAATTTTAATTGTGTGGCAAAACAACAGTTTTAAGTCGATTACATTATGGGTTGAATCGATTAAAACTCGTGTCTTTGTACAAACTTTTTTCAAGTGTGTTGTAAGAGTTTTTCAAAGAGAAAAGGTTTCAAAACTTTGCTTAACATGTTGCATAATCGATTGCATGCAATATGTATTCAATTAAGTTTGTTATTGTTTTGAAATTTGTTAATGCTTAATATATATATATGTCACAACGGCTATATTTTTAAATTTGTTGACAAGGCATTAAATGTTATTCAACTTTATTAATTGCGAATTCAATTAATTGCTTTAACTGTTGCTAATTGCTATAACAAAATTGTTATATTCGACTACATTAGTAGCTTAGTCCATTAAAATGCGTTAGAGATGTGTTAGCAAATTTGATTTCTGTGAGAACTTTTGTGATTCTGACATTTTCATATTCTTTTGCATAAAGTTTGATTCTTATAGAAAGAAGAAAAGCTCCAAGAAAAGAAGATTGACCGGGGTGATCAACTGCTTGTAATTTCTTGAAGAGCAAGGTTGTTGTATTTTCAAAGTCTGATTTATTTGCACATTTGGGTGTCTACTGCAAGATCAGGTTCTACAATCTGCTGAAGATTGGGTTGAGTTCCCTGTTCTGATTATAGGAAGAAGGACGTGTTGCATTCTTGACTTTGAGGGTGCCTCAAAGGGGTTAGACTGCAGAAGAGGGCATTCTTGCTGCTAGTTTGTTTATGTACTGCCTATATTTTGATTAGAGGGTTAGAGAGGTGTTTTATATTTTTGACGTGAAGTCTCTATAAAATCCTTGTTGTAAAACCTTGTTGTAAAAACCTTGATCATTATAGTGCATTGGCTTCCTGTGGTTGGAAGGACACTGGATGTAGGCTTGGCCGAACCAATATAAAAACACAGCGTTCGATCTTTCTTATCCCTACTCTTTTACATTCAACCGATTATACTTTATACTCATTCGATTAAATTTTCGCTGCATTGAAAATCTTTTAACTTGCGTTTCAAGAAAAGTTTAAAGGCATCTCTTTTGGTGAAAAAGATTTTGAAAGTTTTAAATTTTATACTTCACCAATTCATCCCCCCCCCCCCCCCCTCCTTGGTGTGAGAAATTGAGTCATTCTATTTTAACAAGCACCAGAGCTAGTTTTCATAAAATATTTGAAAAACTAGTCGATTATTATTTTCGTTAAATCAACTGATCTTGAAAAATGGCTTTCAATTCTCAAACCTTTGGTGAAGGTGCTTCGACAAATAGACCACCACTATTTGTTGGAGAAAATTATGTTTTTTGGAAAATAAGGATGCAAATCTTTCTTGAATCGGTGGATAAAGAAGTTTGGGATGCAACTCTAAACGGTCCATATGAGCCCACTCATGTTTTAAATGGAAAAGTTGTTTTGAAAATTTTTAAGAGTGGACTCAAGATGAGAACCGAAGAGTTGTAGATGGAAAAGTATTGTAGAAATTTATGGAAAAGTTGTGTAGACATTTATTGAAAATTTTAAGTGACTAAATGATAGGTATTCCAGATTTATTAAAACAACCTTAAGAACTGTATATCTTTAATTCAACAACACACTAGAATTCCTCCAAAGGGATAAACTGAAACATACATATAACTTCTGGTTATTCGAGAGAACCAAACTCTCCACTTTCCTAAATTTACAAAACTTCCATAAAACCAAGATAAAAACTGCTACAAACTGCCATTCTGACTTTGTAGAACTCAGATTCAACTAACTACAAATAAATAACTGCCTTACAGATAGTTAAATGTCACACAATAAACTAATTCATACAGTTTTTCTTCTGCTGTAAACTTTCCCTTTGTACCTATCCATACCCCCCCCCCATGAAGTTTCACCTTGTCCTCAAGGTGAAAAGCAGGGAACTTTGTATTGATGGCTGTTGCAGATTCCCAACTGTTTTCAATGGATGGAAGTTGTTGCCATTTAAGTAAAACCTCCAAATCTCCCGTTGGAGACGTGTGAACACAGAGTAACTCCTCTAGACAGACCTCTAACATCAAATCTTCTATAAGTGTAGAGGGAAGAGGTTGAACTAGAGTGGTTGGTTGGACAGCACGCTTAAGGAGGGAGACATGAAAAATTGGGTGAATTCTACTATGGGCAGGGAGGTCCAACTTATAAGCAATAGGTCTTAAGCGTTCCTGGACTACATAAGGACCATAAAATCTAGGTTGAATCTTCTCATTAGGTCTATTAGCCAATGATTTCAGACGACCGCTAGGGCCACTTCTCATAAGGACCGTATAAATATTGTAGTTAGTATTAAACCATAATTCTGCCCAAGACAACCACTAGGGCCACTTCCTAGGATTTGTACCTGCCATGCATCGTAAATAAGTCTCGAGACAGCGATTAACCACCTTTGTTTAACATCGAATTGAGGATAATATGCAGTGTTGAACCTGAGTTTTGTACCAGCTTGTTTAAACAATTCTTTCCAAAAAATGCTTAAGAAAATATTATCTCTATCGGAGACAATTGTAGAGGGAAATCCATGAAGTCTTACTATTTCTTTAATGAACAATTGAGCTACTTATGTTGTTGTAAAAGGATGAGCAAGTGCCAAAACATGATCATACTTCGTGAGTCTATCCACCACCACAAGAATTGTGTCTTTCCCTTGGACTTTAGGCAGGTCCCCAATGAAATCCATTGAGATGTCAGACTAGACTTGAGTGGGAATGGGTAGAGGCTGTAATAAGCCTGTTGGAGCTAGTGTTTCAGCTTTTTTCTATTGGCAAACTGCACATTGTTGGGCCCACTCTTTAATATCTTTTTTCATACCCTTCCAATAAAGGACCCCCACTATCCTTTTAAATGTACGAAAATAACCATTATGGCCGCCTGTAGGAGATTCATGCAGCTCTTTAATTATAGCAGACAAACTGGAAGAATTTTTTGGTAACATCAATTTACCTTTGTAGAACAATCTACCCTTCTGTAACTCATAACCCTCATGAGATGAAGGGTCTAGCAGTAAATCCTGAATCAGGGCTACCAAATCAGCATCCTATTGTGATTCTTCCTCCCAAGTGCTGATGGACAAATTTATGAACACCAAAATATGATGTCATAAACTTGTTTTTCAATCGGCAAGTATGACCGAATCGTTCAAGTAATAAACTTGGTAAGACCAAGTATCGTTCTTCCCAAAGGACTCACGGCCTAGTTTAGTTGTGTGGTTTATTGATTAGCTAAGACTTAAAGACGAAATATTTGGACTTTTATATGCAAAAGACGAAAATTAAATATGTATGCATGAAGTTTTGATCAATGGCAAAAGCAAAAGATAAACACTTTCAATGAAATATATGTATGAATATGTTGTTGGGGGTCAATTTCATCTTATCCACTCTCATATATTTTAGGAATTCAACATTCAAATCATCATTGTTAATGCCACTCTCTAAAGTATCTTTCAAGAAGGCTTCTCCCTAATTACGAGTTCATACAATTCCTAGCATTCCTAATAATTAGTTCATAAGTGCAGGAGTTTAACGACAACCAATATAATATTGGGAGAAATTCCCCGGATCTAGACTTCCCCGTACGTGCCCGTATCGACAAAACCAATAATCATGTATCGAATGAGTTAAACAACGCAAGCATTAAGCAAAGAGGAAAAACCCTAACTAATGATGAAAGAAAGCATAGGTCTTAAATAAAAGATGTAAAAACAAATTCCATATATGAGAGCTTCAAAAGATTACATTGATTCCTCAACAAACATACAGAGTTTAGTTCACCATATTCATGGTGAACCTAGATGAATAACAATGAAAGAATGAAAGATAAAACCCTAAAAAGGTGAAGAGGAAGCCTGAGCATCCAAGATCCTCCTTCAAAGGGGTGGAAGAGAGAGTGTTTGCTTCGTTCCAGCCAAAGATACCTAACCCTAGGAAACCCTAAAGCTTATATATTATTCGTAAATTACAGAAGGTCCAAGCCCATAAAAGTGCCGCTCAGCGGTAAGTGTGTGAGTCGTTTCTTCCCCTCAGCGGTCATTTTGCCCCTCAGCGGCCATTTTGCCCCTCAGCGGCCATTTTGCCCCTCAGCGGCCATTTTGCCCCTCAGCGGACCTCCCGTAAGCTCCTGATTGCCGCTCAGCGGTAAACTGCCGCTGAGCGGTGACTTCGGCTTCTCCTTTTGCACTTTTTGATGTCTTTTCTGATTCCATCTCTCTCCTTCTTCACTTCTTTCACCAAATTCACCTTAAAACCTGCACAAAAACACTAAAATCAAGCATAAACCTGTCCAGCTCTCTTATTTCTGAAAATATGAAGAAAAGCATGATTTCAAGCTAGTTTCTAAGTGTAAAGGTTGCTTTTTGTGTCAATTTTAAGCATGAAAATAACAGTTTTTCAACTGTTATCAAGTGCCCAATTGCTTTGGCTAGAGGATAGCAATGGCCTTAAAACAGTCCCTGCGAGACAAGGAATCAGCCACTGAATTGTCTTTTCCAGGTCTAAACCTTATCTCCAAGTCTAACCCAAGAAGCTTGGAAGCCCACTTAAATTGCTCCTCGATCAACAACCATTGGTCTGTGAGAAACTTTAGGCTTTTCTGGTCTGTGAAAATTATGAAATGGTTGCCCATGAAGTAATGTTTCCACTTTTAAATGGCCTGGACTATGGCCATTAATTCTCGTTCATAGACAGACTTTTGTTGGCCCCTTTCTGATAAAGCTTGGCTCCAAAAAGCTAAAGGCCTCCCTTCTTGTAATAAAACAGCCCCCAAGCCCTTACTGGAAGCATCTATTTCCAAAGTGAATGATTTAGAAAAATCAAGGATTGTCGAAACTAGTAACTGGGAAACAACCTTCTTCAATTCCTCAAAGGCATGTTGTGTCGTTATTGTCTAATGGAATCCCTCTTTAGATAATAGTTGAGTTAGAGGTTGAGCAATCTTACCATATCCTTGGAAAAACGTCTGTAATAACCGGTGAGTCCCAAAAATCCCCTTAAAGCGTTAGGATTTCGCAAAACTGGCCACTTCTCCATGGCCTCAACTTTTTGCGGGCCTGCTGCCACCCTTTGTTAAGAAATAATATGGCCTAGATATTCCAATTGCAGTTGGCCAAAGACACACTTCTTCTTATTGAGCTTCAATTTATGTTGATGCAGCACCTTAAAAACCTCTGTTAGGTGGGTCACATGAGTAGCTAAGTTTGGACTGTAGATCAGAATATCATCAAAGAGCACAAGGACAAATTTCCTCAGAAAAGGTTGGAGTATCAGATTCATCAAAGCCTGGAAGGTTGTTAGTGCATTGGTCAGTTCAAAAGCCATGACTAGGAATTCATAATGGCCTTCATGGGTGCGGAAAGCAGTTTTTTCAATATCCTCTTTACGCATCAAAATCTGGTGGTAACCAGATTTTAAATACAGCTTAGAAAACATGGTTACACCTGCCAATTCATCCAATAACTACTCTATCACCGGAATGGGAAACTTGTTGGGAATGTTGACCTTGTTTAGAGCCCTATAATCGACGCAAAATCGCACCCACCATCTTTCTTTTTGACCAAAATAATGGGGCTAAAATAAGGACTTATGTTAGGCTTAATAACTCTCGCCTATAATATCTCTTGGACCAACCTATCAATCTCATTTTTTTGTTGATGAGAGTACTTGTAGGGCCACAAAGAAGGAATAGTAACGCCCTCGTGTAAGTGGATAGAATGATCATGTTCTCTGCTAGGGGGTAATCCCTCTATCTCTTGGAAAATGTCCTCATTGGTTGTCAAAATTGAGAGAACTTGTGGTTGTACTAGAACAGTCCCAGACTTCTTAATTTCTTCCCACTTGATAACAAAGCATGCCCCTTGCTTCTTAAAATCTTGCCACAAAGATTTTAAAGAGGATTCTGATCTAAATAATGTGGGATCTCCCCTTAAAACATGTTCCTGTAGCCCTTTCCCAATAGATAAACGTAAGTTGCCAAAATCATCCTGAACTTCCCCAAGGGATCTCAACCATTCTAACCCCAGCACAATATCAACACCTCCCAATGAGAAAACAAAGAAATCTTGTTGAATCTGCAAGCCCTAAACCTCCAAAATCAACCCCTGGCACTTTCCTTGGCAATGCACCTTGTGCCCATCCCCTACTTCCACCATATATGGTAGGGTTGATTGTTGTTGCAGCCCACATTTGGTAATCAATTCTTGTGAAATGAAGTTGTGAGATGCGCCACAATCAATCAAAATCACCACTTTTTCATTGTCAATCGTTCCCCACAATTTCCATGATTTGTTTTGTATTGAGGCCAGCCATTGAATATTGGGATAATTGCAAAATTTGTGTAGTGTCCTTCCCCTTCTTTCGTTGGCAAGGGTACATGGTCCTGGCCACCTTCCAAATCTTTTATGTTCTCATCAGAAATCAACAACAGATTAAGTTGTTTGTTCCTACAGGTATAATTTAGACCAAATTTCTCATCACACCTGAAACACAAGCCTTTTTTTATCCTATCTTGCAGTTCTTCAGGAGATAACTTCTTGAAGGGTGCTCTCTTGGAGTCCAGATGCAGAATTGCTAACAGTACTCACAGAGCCTCTGCCTTCACCTCCTACCCTAGAAGAATTGAAAAATGTTGTTGCACTTCCTCCCTCTAAAGAATAACTCCTAGTTTGTGGCAGGGGTCTGAAATTAGTATTAGATCGTTGTACCATCAAAGAGTCGCCCTTAGAAGTGATCTGAATTTTGTCTTCCACCATTAGAGCCTGCATCATTAATTCAGCAAGGCTCTTGGGCTCATACAACTTAACCTCCGCCCTTATGTCATCCTTCAATCCATTCAGAAAAATGCCAATCAAATAATCATGCCTTATACCTTTCAAGAATCCCGCATATTGCTCAAATTGTTCAATATACTCTCTCACCCGCCCAATCTACCTATGTCCAATCAAGACTTCAAAAGGATTTTGAAGCATTGTTGGTTGGAAGTGTTGAACAACCGCCTCTTTGAAAGCCTCCCATGTGGGATGCGGATAGCAAGTCTCCCACCATTGGAACCAATTTAGGGCTTTTCCTCAAAAGCCACTATAACAGCCCTCATCTTCTCCTCCGATTGACTTCTTTCAACTAGAAATATATCTCCAAGCGGTTAGGCCAGCCATAAGCACCTTCTCCTGCAAAAACAGGAATATATAGCCTCCTCCATTTTTCCCCAATCACTCCTGAACGTCCACTTTCATTCCCTGCTTCATTAGTACCGTCCTTAGCAACAAAAGCACTATTTGTTGTTTGTTTATCAGAGGATGTGAAACATTCCACCAACCCTGTTAGCCCGGTAAGCATTTCCTCCAACCAGTGGAACCTTCTCTGATTTTCATGTTCCTGTTCTTGCACTAGGTGCTCCAAACCATCCAATCTTGCCTTCATTCTTGTATTGACCATGCCGAACAGCCACCACATCACTAGGAAAGAGGCTCTGAATACCAAGGAAAGAGGCTCTGAATACCAATGATAGGTATTCCAGATTTATTAAAAATAACCTTATGAACTGTATATCTTTAATTTAACAACACACTAGAATTCCTCCAAAGGGATAAACTGAAACATACATATAACTTTTGGTTATTCAAGAGAACCAGACTCTCCACTTTCCTAAATTTACAGAACTTCCATAAAACCAAGATAAAAGCTGCTACAAACTATCATTCTGGCTTTATAGAAGTCAGATTCAACTAACTACAAATAAATAACTACCTTACAAACAGTTAAAATTGTCTGTCACACAACAAACTAATTCATACAGTTTTTCTTCTACTGTAAACTTTCTTTTTGTACCTATCACTAAATGTTTGGAAGAACAGTTTAGTGGTGTTTTTATTGCAGGAAAACAAAGGATAGGAAGATGTCAAACTTCACGTTTAAGGCTGATCAGCTATAGAGTGGGGTAGATCATGAAATGCAACAAAGAGGCATACCAAATAATTACATTGTTTCAATACAATCACTAATAGAAAATCATTAAATAATAATCAATTTTAAAAACAAAAACTAATTAGTCATTGTATTGACTAAATTAGACATTATTTTATAAACTAAAATTATTAATATTTAAAATAGTTTAAAATATTAATAAAAAATTATAATTGGTTTGTAAATTAAAGTCTAAATTTATATCTAACATTAATTACATAAATTTTAATTATTTATTATTATTGATTTTAAATTAGTCTCGAATTTAAAAGTAAAGACTAATTTATTCAATATAATAATTAATTATTTTTAACTTCTAAATTTGATTGTTTTTTAATGATTTGTTTTGATATGGAATGTTTTGAAATTCTAATTCTCTCGGTATGTTTTTCTTTGGTACGTAAAACATATCTCTACATAGATATGAAAAGAAAAATGTACTCATGATGTATAAAAGAGTGTAGAAATGAAAAAAAAAAAGGAAGAATAAACTAGCTTGACAAAATTAGACAACATTTGTATAATTTGTTTCATATATATTATTCTCTTAAGCCGAAAAACAAAATCTCACGTAAATAAATATATAAACGTTAATTTCAAATTTTTGGTTTATTATAATCATTTCTCATCTTAAGTAAGCATGATGCAAAAGTGAAGTTTCCCTACCTATTTATATTACCTAATATCATAGTTTTAGCCGATATACCATCAATAGACAAAATTATAATTTAAATTCAAAGATGATGTATTTTCCCTTTTAGGGAAGAATAATATTAAATAAATATTATATTTTCATAATATTATGTATATATTATTTTTGTAATAAATATAATGACAATATATTATAAAATATCACATTATAATAAATTTAATTATGAAGAAAATATGTCACGAATCTTAAGATATAATATATATATATATATATATATATATATATATATAATAAATTAAACAGAGTATAATATCTTAATCAATATATTCCTTTGATATAATTTGTAATCAATAATATTATCAATTAATTATTTTAACTATTCACGTCTATCTATAAATATGATATATTCTCACATGGAGTATACACTCTAAATTTCATATACTTTTCTATAATCATATTTTCTTATGCTCTTACTTACTATACTTACTTGAGTGTCAGATTGGAAAATATTCTTTTAGTGTGTTTTTTTCGATTTTATTCATAGATTAACTATCCAATCACTTTATCTCGTCTCGAAGGACTCACACTTCAGAACAGATGACAATAGCCAAAAGGGTTCTACCTCTCTACGCAACCATTCTCGTCATCGTTTCATTGTTAGGTAAACTCAATTTCATGATCATACAAACCAAACAACTTTAATTGTGATTAATCTTTGCTGCTTAAAAATATATTCACCAGGCTGTATAGTGAAATAGATGTTCCATAGCAACGAATTTGAGTGGTTTGATCAACTGCCACGTAACCAAAGCCTATGAAAAGTTTCTTGGGATGCAAGCATGTCTAAATTAAAGTTAGTTCTTGAAAATCATGCATATTTGCAAGTTGTGTTTATCCACTTACTTCCCATGCCATGCATTAATGGAAGATTTTTTATACAGTAATTTCTCGCAATTGAAACAAGAAAAGTATTTTCCAAGAAACTAATAATTTCTTATATATATATATATATTATATGTTCCTTATGAAGTTTCAATAATGAATAATTGTTGTGTGAAAATAGTTGGAGCAGAATCAATGTACGAGAATGGTGTGATGGATTTAGCTGAATTGGTGAAGATAAAAGATATTCACATGCATATGTATTGTTGCTATGATAATCATGTACGCAGTTGCAAGCCAGGAACAAAAGACGAGAAACATTGTAATTCTCTTTGCTTGAAGCATCCCTGCGAAAAAGGTGGTCGTTGCAAAGTCTACGGCCATAAACACCCAAAACACTTTTGCCATTGTTTCTGCTAAATGTATCATAATAGCTTCATGGCCTTACACGAACCAGGCGAATGTGTTTTGTTTAAAAACAATGGAGCATCCATTATATTATTTATGTGGTCAAAGATATTATTCCAGTGAAATATTTTTTAAATGGAATCTTAATTTTGTTTAATTTAGTCTTAATTTTTATTAATTTTTTTTTAATTCAGCATCAATTTTATTTTTTTCTAAATTGAGATCAAATATAATTTTTATTAAAATTTATATTCTTATTAAATATTTCTTCATTATTTTTGAATTAATTCTAAATATATTATTAAAATATAATTATTATATTCATGTTTGATTTTTTTTCTCTAGTAAAAAATAGGGATATGATTGGTTTAAAAATAACGAAGAATGTTTCTTCTAATTTTGAAAATACTGAAGATTTTTTCCCTTAATTTTAAAAGATATTGAAGAATTTTTTTCTAATTTTAGAAATAAATCAGAATTTTCCTTCTAATTAAAAAAATAAGAATTTTTCTTATAATTTTAAAAATAATAAAGAACTTTTCTTCTGATTTTAAAAAGAATGAAGAATTTTTCTTCTAAAATTAAAAATTAGGTTTGAATTAAACAAAATTAATGAAATTTGAACCTAAATTGAACCAAATTAATGACAATTGAGACTGAATTGAAAATTTATGTAACTCTGATATTAACTTAACATATGATACTAATATTATTACGCGACACAATCTGAATTTGACATGAGAATAATTTTTTTAAAATTAAGAAAAATTTAAAAGAATTAATAAAAAGGTAAAAAAACTACGAACTCACATGTAATACAATTTGTTCATATTTTCTTGATAATTTAGATCATCTTATAATAAAAAATGACAAAATTGAACCAAAATTATAAAAATAGATATCACATTAAAAAATCATATTAGACAAAATTAATGAAAATAAGAATCAAATAGATAATTTAAAAGGACTAAGTCTATTTCATTCTATACGTGTCTTAATTAATTAGATCTTGTAGCAAATTAGGTAGCAAAATAATAGCCACAATTGCTATGCGAGGGGCAAAATCAACGGCTCTTGAAATTTGTAGAACATTTTAAATTAAATATGTTAAATGGATTTGAAATGGAAGTGATATTAAAGAAAATTAAAATCAAACAGTTTTCAAATGGAATCGATATGTTTTGTGTAAGGAGGGAGGCGACCATCAATAATTAATTGTTAGTATACTTTTTTTAATGTTGAATTATTTCTAATTATGTTTCTATTTTTTAGATTTTAAGAACTATAAAACCTATTTGATTTTAGTCTCAAGAGAGAAATAAAAGGACATATCATTTTTGGCAAGAATCGAGAAACTATTTATGTAATGTAATCTTAATATTTAAGCAAAAGAGTTGAAGAAAAGAAAATAAAAGTAATTACTAAATATTTATAGAAGTTATTAACACTAACATGAAGAATGTTCAAAATGCTAATAACATATGACAAAAAGAAATATGTTTAGGATTAAATGTAAATATATGATTTTATTTATTTTTTAATTGTCTTTTCACTCCTGAACTATATATTGTGAACATGACTAAAGTCAAATCATATATAATAATATTAAACGTATTATATTAAAATTATTATTTCTTATTATTATATTAAAAAAGTAGTTTCTATATTTATTTATTTATTTTACTGGAAACATATTTGGTTGTACAATTTGACAAGAATAAAAATAATTAGATTGTTTATTAATGTGTCTAAACACACTGTCTTAAGCATTTATTTGTAGTATAAAGGCAAATTCTTTAGAGTACAATAGAAACATCTTAAATGTCTCCAAGGATTCATAACTTCCATGAAGTATTCTTTTGATAGAGTAAATATATCCAGGATAATATAGAATGATAAGAAAAGAGATAAAAGAGTTTTAGAAAAAAAAGGGGAAGTGAATGGATCTGTGCATTATTGTGACTTGAGGATGAGGCTATATCTTCTATCTTATTATGCACGTCTCAAGCTTTTTTTGAAATCAACAACCCCTTCATTCAGTAAGAAATTTTGTTGTGGAGTGAACAAGTCAAAGGATAGTAAATAAATGGATACTTGAAATTGCTAAGATAATGAGTCAAAGGTTGTGCATAATGTTTCTTGAAAATCTCTTATTTTTTCGTGGCGTGTGGCATGGGATAAGGCATCACTTTCGGATGCAATTCAAGATTAAAGTGAGAACTTTTTGGAATACCTAATTTTTACAAAAATCTTCCACATTCCAAAATGTAAAAGATAGAAAGACGAAGAAAAACATGGGTCTCATATATAAGATGTAATACATAAGATATGATAATAGACTAAGAAATTTAACACATAATTGGTATAGAAAGCTATATGAATCAAACTACTTAATGTGTTAGTGATAGCAACCTCCTTGGCTAGGTTGTGCCAAAGCTAGGAGATGTGTATGAAGGAGTGTTTCCTTGTATGAATGGTAAAAATGTGGATGTAAATCATCCAAGGATGATGAGCTAAGGTGTGGATGGATAGAAGATCATGGCCTCTAGGAGATATAGTGGTGGTGGTACTATAGTATTTGGTGGCTCCAAGAGAGGTTATGTCAACCCAAGGAGGAAGGTGACTAGAGGAACCTCATGGGTTGCTATAGTATTGATCTAAGATGAGTAGTATGGCCAAAAATGGACAGTATAACATTACTCAACATCAAAGATGAAATACAAGGGTGGAGACACCTTTATTTATAGGCCAAGGGTGTCTCCTTCTAACCTTAAAAGCATGATCTCCCACCTTCTAAGGAGTGGACAAGTGTTCACAAATCCTCTCCAATGATGGGAGGACATGTGTCCACTCAAAAAACACAATCATCTCCATTCCTAGAGTGTCATGTGGCCACTACTAAAAGCAAATCTTCTCCAATGGTGGAAAGACATGTGGCCACTACCAAAGAGAAATTCTCTCCACTCCTAGATGTCATGTGACCACTTCCCATCCAATGGAAACATGACACATGGCACACACTTTTCCCTTGGTTTGGATGTCTAACTTAAGGAAAATCCTATACTACTTAGGCCTTAATACAAGCCTTAAACAAACCTACACTACATGGTCGAATACAGTGGCCTAGATATCCTACACTACCTATAATTCATGATCCATGATTGCTCCAAAGGTTGCCCACAAGGTAGAGTTGATGTCATCTTCATGGATGACTTTCACTCTCTTGAAAGTGTTTGACCATGGCTCGGGGATTTGCCATCATTCCCTCCCTCTTGAAAAGGATTTGCCCTCAAATCTTCAACTTGGAACAAGGCAAACTTCCTTATCTTCTTTGGAGTTTCGTGCGCTTCTCCACCAGGGTCAAATACCCATTGTATAACACAAGTTAGAAAAAATGTTATAATAGTGTGTAAATGAATAATATAGCTCCAATAATGATACATCTTAAATCAAATGAATAACCAAGATCTTGGAGAGTAGGAGCATCTTTGAAGATTTTATTTGTCTTGTGTTGGAGGTAGTATATGTTTGAAAGACTATCAATTTCAACACAAAATTTAATTTTTAGGGATATGTCATCATATACTCCTTTTTGAAAAGGATTTGTCCTCAAATCTTCACGTTCTTTTATGACAAAAACATTTTTCTTATTATTGGTTAATTTGTGTATCTTTCCACCAGGATCAAAGACCATATGCAAGTATCATCAAACACAAAAATCGATAATCTTATGAGCCACAAACATGTATCTAGATGAAATATTTAAAGAAGACCTTATGCTAATTGCAAAAGAATTTACTTGAAAACTTTAAAGGTCTACTCAACAAAAATTTTTGTGTTTACTTTGAGTTAATTGTATCCTAGAAGGTAACATCAACTCCAAGTTTGATTTGGAAAAATTTGAGGAGTTAAAAATAGTTGGAGGTGAAAAAAAAGTTGATAATTTTTCAAAAGTAAAAGTTGGAGTTATGAAAGATTGTTGGATATATTGAGAAAAGTCCAAGGATTGGAAAACTCCCTTCATCATTTTAGTCTCAACCTTAATTGTGGGAGTGGTAGGGGGCTTTAGTAACTCTTCCTCTTCTTTTCTTATTTCAATCTCTTCTTTTTCTCTCTTTTCTTTCTTATTCCTTTCTTTTATATTTTTCTCTTCATACTTTCTTCTTCTTTCCTCCTACTTTCTCTCTCTTCTTACTTGCTCTCTTTCTCTCTTTTTTCTTTCTCTCTTTTCTCATGCTCATCATTCTCTCTTTGTTCTTTCTTCCTTCTTTTGTCTTCCTCTCTTCTTCTCCCAATCTTCCTTAAATCCTTTTGGACTTTTTCTTGTTTTACATTAAGAACTCTAAGCTCTTCTTCTAAGGTAGCAAGAAATTGTTTTCTTTCAATTCTTTATTTATTTTCTATCTCTCTCATTTGTTCATCTATTCTTCTTTGAATCTCTCTTTTTCTCTTGTCACTCAAGAGCTTTCTCACTTTTTCTTCAAACTCATCTTCTCTTTCAAAGAACCCTTCTACACTTTTTAGAAAAGTTTTTCCTCTTTTAATGAGTTTTCTCATCTCACATATTTGTTCTTGGTTTATTACAAGGGAAGAAGGAACAAATTTTGTTCTCATGCAAGCTCTCAAGTCACATCAATCTTTAATTGGAGATTTTCTACCTTTCACAACCTTAGATTGTCTTTGATTCCACCATTCACTTCCATGTCCTACAAGCCTAGAGATGCATAAACTAAGTCTATGATATTTACCATGCCTAACTAGAAATCGATGAAGCTCTTCTATTATTTTCTCTCATGCTAGGTATGATAATGCATTAGTATTCTCACCAAAGAATGGTAGGTCACTCTTAGTTTTATAATGTAGCTCATCCTTACCATGACGTAAATGTAAGCTACTATAAAAATTCATTTGTTTCAAAAGAATTTTGAAAAATGGTTTTAACAAATAATTCTAGACGTTTTTAAGATTTTTGAAATTAACTTATGCAAAAAAAAAAATAGTATTTCAAATGAAATTCCTTAAGAGACTTAAGGAGATAAGAGAAGCTTAAGTTCATTTCCAAGAAAGAGAGTTGAATCACTATGGATTACTTAGAAACCAAATTTTTCCTAGTCAAATCTTACCTCAAGTTCTCTTGTACCAAACTTCTCAAAGGAATTTAAACTTGAAATACAAGTCGACATACACTAAACTATTACAATTAAAGAAAGCAATTAAATCTACACTATGTGACATAATGATGAATTAGAAGGAACTTTGGTTCCCTCTTACCTACCAACTACAAATAACCTTTAAATAATAAGTGTCCAAATTACTTGTTAGGACAATCCCCTAACAAGACAAATATTATAAATCAAAGAGAAAGCAAAGAGAATTTTACCATGCAAAGAAAATACAATGAAATATCTCTTCTTCACCAAGTATATACTCTCTTGTGTTCTTGTTTTCAACCAAGACTTCAAGTTTTTCACGGAGTCTTCTTTACCTAAGATGTTATGGATCACCTCTAAGACAAAAAACCTATACTAAAAATATAAACGCCACCAACAATAGCCTAATTATTTGTTTCTTCACAAGTTTTCACATGTTTATTAAATTGGTTCACACAACCTTATTAGATTTACCAAACCTTATTATTATTATTTTTTAAAACCTTGGATGACACGTAGAATTACATCTCGTTATCTGTCTTAACATGTTATATCTAAGATTGTCTTTTCTTTTAAACACGTATTAGAAAAAGTTCTAAAAGTGTTGTAAAAGGTTTTCATATTTTATCTAACACGTTATTCAACTCTTCAATTTATAGTACCTGTGTTTTTTTTTCACTTTTGAGGCATAGAAATTAAATATAGGATCCCTACACATGCTAAAACTAGCATAGTGTTCAAGTGGAGGTGAGTATAGAAAGTGGATACATTGAATTACTCAAGAAAAATGTAAGATGTTGAATGTTTTATTTATAATATTTAATTCATTTCGTGGTGTAATTAGTTCTTTCCATTTTTCACTCTTGAGTATTTGTCTACTTAATGTACCACTACATCATAAATGTATTTTGAAGTTGTGGGAGTGGGAGGTGGAGATAGGAGAACTGGGGATAAAATAGTAAGGATTCTTCTTCCTGCGCCCTTCGTTTTTCTTCTTACACACCCATAAAAGATGTAATTCCCAAATTACCCTTCATTGAAATTATAATAAAATTCTTACACTTTATTTTTAATATTTTGCAGAGTATTTCGAAAGATATTTCTAATTCCAAAAAATACCTTTCAGAATAGTCAATCAGAAACATATTTCTAAATTCGTAGGATAGATCCCAGGAAAGTAGTAATGTTGTAACTTTCATCAAATTGGATAAAGTGGTGGAAAAAGATATGTCTATGAATAATATGAAAAAAAAAATCAGAAAAACTCACTATTTGAATCTAAAAAGGGTACATTGGCTTCCATATAATGAAATACAGTGCTGTCTAATGTAATGGTGAGGAAGAAGACCATCTAACCCATTAACACTAAACATACTTTCCTCTGTATTTAGGCTTTGGATCCTTAATAAGCTTGGGATCACCAGCCTCTGTTAACTGACCATCAGCTGGACTGAAAACTGCAGAATGAAGATTACCATCTTCCAACCACTTTACATGGTTCTCCTTAAACTCCATATGCTTTATCCTAGCCACCTCAGCTATTTCCTCTGTGTAAGGACCTGTCTTCACCATTGTCAGTAATACCCTGCTATAACGTGAACTAAGGATCTGCTCTGACGAAGATATCAACTTAAAACATGGATGTTCTGGGAAATGGCTTTCAGCAAAATCATCTTCTCTCAATACAGGATAGAAAAACACAAGCCTTCCACCCATTACAAGCATCTTGGCTGCAAGATCAAGCAAATCATGCACGCACTCAACTAAACTGTATGGTGCAGTTGATGGTATGTGATCTGTTCTTTTGTCATCCGGAACTGTGTAAGGTTTCACAGCTCCCTTTAGCAGCTTCCGACCACCAGATTTGCGTCCCCCAGCTCGTACTCCGTAAGGAGGATCACATATTATGGCATCAAATACCTAACAAAGAGAAAAGATATCAACAATTTTCTTAAAAATAAAAATTACAACCAACATTTATTTTTTCACTTTCAAACATAATTAGAGATAATACCAAATTGAGTACAAATTAACTGGTGGCAGAACTTGACAGCCAACTTATTTCTATAATTTTATCTAATACCTAATTGCATCTAATCCGGATGTTACTATTCACCTTACACTAAGGTTCTCTTCATTCAAATCTTTCGGAAGAGGATATCCGTCAAGTAAAAAGACTTGGTAGATTGCATTCTGATCTCAGGGAAGTCTTGTATGTATTGCCCATAATTGGATAAGGACATAAAGCTTGGCTGTTGATGAACAGTCGTTTTAAACAAGACTGAATAATCCAATGCTAAACTTAAAGAGATCTAGCAGGCTTACAGAGAGCAAGGTATTTGAAAAAATGATTGGGATTGGTGGAAAACCCAATTCAGGATTAAGTCTATTGCTAAACATCTGTGCACCATTATTGAAATCATCAGTAATACCAATCTACCACTTGCATATTTTAGTAAAAATAACAGAAAGCCAGACCAGAGTCAACAGCACAATTACTGAAAGTGTAAGAAAGCCCAAATAAATAATATTTTATTCTTTATTTTAGTTACACAGCAGAAACACCAATACATTGTTGATATTGGAAAATCATGAGTCAAGACATACAACAAGTGGGATGTTCTCAATGAAAAAAGAAACAGATAAATAATTAAGAACAAAAGTATACGGTCAAGATCTTTTTCTTTTCAAATAATCACCTCTTTCAACGTTGGACGCCAAGGAGGAAGGTTGTTATCCGCCCTTAGAAGACCAACAGGCATAGGTAATCCATACTGCAAAATGTGTAACCTAATAAGTCCATCACATTGAAATATAAATTATAAAGTATGCCTAAAATAGATAATTCAGGTGCTAAATTCTAACAACACAAATACTATGTTTCATGAATAACCATTATAACAACTAATGACAGTGTTGTTTGCACATTTACCTGCTTAAAATTACTCCAAACATTACAGTTAGGACCTCGTCCATCACGGACTACCCTAATGTCAATGTCAGCCCCCTAAAAAATTTATAACAGTACTTGTTAAAGGCAAGAACTTGCCTGGAAGTAATCAGCCGTAAAAAGAATGCAAAATAGGATAAGTAGCAAAAAAGATCACCCAGAAGAGGAAGGAAGAAGCTGACCATGGTCATTGCTCCAAAATGAGCTGCTGCAACAAGAATACTTCCAGTTCCAACAAAAGGGTCATAAACAAGCTTCCCAGAAGTAGCCAGTGCTTGATTGGCCATTAGAAAAGCCATTTCAGCATCCATGGCTGTTGGCCCAAGATAATTACGGCTTTTCAATTGATAGGTGGGTATAAGCTTCCTATCAGCCCCACCCACTTCACGACCAAAGAAGATTCTCTTTTGTACAATTGGAGGAAGACCATTATTACCTCCATAGTTATCTACTTCTATAAGCCAGAAGTTGTGATCTGGGTTTCTCAACTTTACACGCCCCTGCAAACAGAGATGGATAACCAATGATGGGTATAAACTCTTGCAAAATAATACAAGTTCAATAAATAATGAGAATTTTCATTGATCATAGCCCATCTGACCTCTTAAACTAAAATATAAATGGACTCTGGTCAGCTCAAATAAAAACAAAGGGGGAAAACTAAGAGGCCCGTATGAAAAAGGTAAAATAATACTCAATGCATTAGAAAAGTTCAAAGAGCTTGATGAATAATAACATAAAAATAAAATAAAATTGGTACTTCTTGTTCAAAATGAAGTTGATACAAAAACACATCAACCCAACCAAAGCGGAACTGTGACATAAAATCCGAAAACCCTTCACAGAACCTTCAATGCAGTTTCCATCTTACTTAACACCATCAGACAACATTCCAATAAATTGGCAGTGAAAATCAAATACTCAAATTAAAATTTCAAGAGATTATTTATAATCAATCTACCTAACAAAACACTTAAAAAGCTGTCTTAAATCAAGAGCAAGCACAAAGTCAATAGTTTCCCACGTTCAAGATAACATCTCAAATTTCCCAATACTTTCCGAACCTACATAGCCCAACCAAAGCTGAGTAATAGGCTGATCAAACATTTCACACCGATCAGATTAAAAGAACACTCCACGCACCTTGAAAGGGATATAAGAGAGCCCTTGAATGAGTTCATTTTGCTCCTCCAGGCTAATGACCTTCCCGAAGCTATCAACAGTAATCTTGAAAGTGCTATCAGAATCCAAGTACGGCAACTTCCTCTCATCAGGGTAACTCAAGACAGACTCTTTCAACTCCTCGTAGCTACTCCCTTCCCCCCAAAGCTCATACATTCCCTTCACAAGTATGCCTGCATAATCTCCACAAAAAAGAAAAGGATTAAAAATCGAAACATTAAACAGACTCATAAAACAAAAACGGAAAATCATTCAACGGTAATAACTGACTTCTTTTGGCAATGTCATGAGCAAGTTGTTCGGAAGGGAGATTTACGAAATGGAAAGGGGAATCGGTGTGATAGTGAGGAGGGAGCTTCCATTGCAGTTGGAAGGGAACGTCGTCGTTCTGGGGGTCCTCAATGGCTCCAAAGAGTTGTGCCAGAGATTCCACTTCGGGTTTTCTGTAATCCAACAACCGGTGGTAGAAAACGCACAAATACCACATGGTTTTCTTTTCTCTCTGGAAGCAAAACAGAGTTTGAAAGTAAAAGAAATTGAAGAACTGATACCAAATCACAGAGAAAGAAAGTGAAAGTACTAAACCCAGCCCTAAACCCTCGCAGCCCTTTTCCTTTTTCTTCTTTTTGGTATGAGATTTTCGATTTTTTTTACCAAAGACAGTATAAACAAATTACACTGTTCTTGGTTAACAAAAATTACACTTTTTTTTTACATTTCAGTATACTATATAAAGAAGAAAAAATACGCTTTCCATCCCTTGCAAATTATAAATATAGTTTTTCTTATTCTTGTAAAAAGAAAATTGTATGTTTAAGCTTTCCTAACTACCAAATCTATGACTGTAATAATCGGACGCCAACTCTGTCAATGAGAATTTCGACGTGGTTGATGTACATATTCTTAAATTAATATTTGTATTAACATATATCGTTTGGTGTAAGGTTTAATATTTGATTAAGTTTTTTTTTATTGTTAAGTTTGTGAATTTTGGTTTTCGTTGCGAAGGTGAATTTTGGTTTCGAGTTTTCTATTGGAATTTCTCCACATAGCATTTGAAAATTTTAAACTGAATCATGTTCTTTTAATTTCGTACTGTTTTAAGTGTTTTGGGAACATGTTAAATAAAGTTAAAAGATATTTTTTTTTATTCAAAACTAGTGGAAACACATTCTAGCATATGTGTCTACTTTTTTTATTTTATTATAAATTATTAAACTATAAAATCATTTTTATTAAAAATAATTTTCTTAAGTAGCTTTTATTATTAATAATTATTTGAATAAAAAAAGAAGTAATTAAAAAATAAAATGGTAAAATTATTTTAATTTATAAAATAATTAAATGTAGATAGCGGTTTGAAAATGTAATTCTTTTAATTTAATATAACAGTTAGGTAAAGGGTGAAATTGAAAAAAAAAATTGTGTATGCCACGAAAATAAATCTTATTTATTGTAATATCCTATTTTAATAATGTAAAACTATTAAAATAAAACATTACAAAGATGATAATAAAATAACTAGGTCAAACAATCTATCACAAAGGCAAAAATCTACACTTGTAGAACCACCTAACTACACATGTTTTACCATTTCCTCTCGCTAGAGCAACTGAAAAGACATCTTTATCTGCTCTCATCATTAAGGTGATCATCGCAAACACGAATATGACAAACAAACATAGAAATAAGGGTAAGCAAGTGATAAAAAGAATTCAACATGGTATACTAAAATTTCATCATATATCACACTTCACACATAGTATAACAAGCACCCTAATCATATCATAAACATAGACTTGGCTATTACGATATAGTATAAATGTCGAGTTATGGCTGGTTCTACACTTATGTGGTGGAACAACTGTCCTCGCCGGCAGCCGTCCTCTCCAACGCATCACACACCACCACCAAAGCGTCTTCTCCCTTATGTTGTACCTCCATCACCTTCGCATCTCACCTTCGTTCTCGCGCCACCACTCAACGCGATCCCTTATGCCGCGACCACCAATCTTCACCATTTTCACCCTCGCACCAGCCAAATCGTCATCGCGCCAGCAGCACTACCGTCCAATCTCCACCACATAATCGTCCACCATACGCCGCTGCTGTAGATCGCGAATCGCCACTCTTCTCCACCACTAACTGCGTCGTTGCTTGCCTCCACCTACAACCACAATCAGACCTGCAAGCAAACCGTGGAGACCTAGGGTTTCTCGCGTTCTCCGCGCAACGCTTTGGTAGTGGCGCGTGATGCGTTGGAGATGACGGCTGCTAGCGAGGATGGTGGTGACAACGCTGGATGGTGCAGTGGCTAGGGTTTCTTAGAGAGAAATTAAGGTTTGTCTGGAGATGGTGATGATGACGTGGCAGAAGACTTTTTTAAACTTTTTTAAGTTAAAAAATCATTTAAATCCACCTATTAACGTGTGCTACGTGCTTATGAGATGCCACGATGACATTTGTACCGTTATATTTTTAACGGTGTGAGAAAAAAGGACCGGATTGAACATTTTTTAACGAAATATGGGGTCTTACTAAACTGTTTTGAAAGATATGATTACTTTGAACCAAATCTTAGAAGTAAGAATCAAATTATGTATTAAACCTATATAAAAATAGTTTATACTAATTTAAAATAACGGTTATTTAAAGGGTGAAGTTGAAAAAAAAAAGTGTACGAGAAAAATGAATCATCTTTATGAATATGTGTAGATTAACTTTTTATCATTGATTTATGGATTCTTTAATAAATTTAGTAAAAGATAATACAAATATTTTTGCTATCACGTCATTTAAAGTTCAAAGTGATATTATTAGATAAAGCGGAAATAAATTATGATATTCCTTTTGGTGAAAATACATTCACATATATGTTTTTAAGACTTTAAAAATAAAGGTAAATTATTTTTATATGGTTGTTCGTAAGTTATACTTTTGTAGAATACCTCCTAATTAAATTGGTGGGTATAGACAATGCTATCTATTAGAAGTTATTTAATATATTTGAAATAATGAGATTATGTTTTATCTTTCGGGAAACTCCAATAAGTACACAAGACTTGGAAGATAACTAAATAATGTTTAAATAAGTAGGAATTTTTATTTTCTCCTTACTGAGGATGAATCATAATTGACATATTCATATTTTTAATTTTGTTTACTTTTATTTTTTATTGGTATTTTGATTATTATTTGTTTAGATAATTAAGATTTTATAGACAAATTTTAAAAAAAATATTTAGTTTATAATTTCGCATAATAGTGGAATCACTTAAGATTAAATAACATATCAACAAAATCAATTATTTACGGAATTTATTACTTCAAATATAAAATGAAAATGAAGTACAAATTTCAAATCTAGTCCGGTTTGGTTCATTTGTCCAATGTTATGAAAATGGAAAAAGGGAACTTGATCTAAAGAATAGAAAATAGAGACTCATTTTGAAGGTTAAAGGCATTCATCATGATTCTTTTCTACTGTTCAAAATATATAAGAGTAATTAACTCCCTTATTCACGTGGATTGGACATAATGCATCTTAAATCTTTTTATTCTTATTCTTAGAACTTAGACTATGATAGAACAACTAGTAGATTCGACTATAATGCTTAATGTGAATCTTTGGTAAAAATATCTAAGATTTTAAATTTTTTTATTATTATTAGGGTTTAAACTTGTTTCTAAGATAGGAATTAGAGGTATATTGTTTAGTGTTTTTACATGGAATTGGATCACGAAACATAATCTCGATGAGGTTTTTATCATATATTTTCACTTAATCAATTTCATTATTTTCTTGGAATTTGATTTATTTTATTCAAAGATTTTCTCCTAAATAAGTAAATAATCATAGTTTTTTCTTAATGACGTGAGTCTCTTGGAAAAATGACATTTGGACTTATACACTTTATTATTTGTGTGATTTGATACACTTGTCAATATCCATAACAAGTTTTTAGTGTCATTATTGGGGATTTGCGTTTTGCTTAGTTAATTGTATTTTATTTACCAATTTTGGTATAAATTGTTTATATTTTTTTATATATTTCTCTTTCCTTTTTTTTCCGTATAGTTAAACTTTTTATATAAATAAATCGTTACTACTAACTCGTTCCTTCTACTTTTTCCTTGTTTTGTATGAGAAGAAGGATTCAGCAGATCAATTACTTTACGATCCTAAAATTGAAAGAATAACTTTGGTAATAACAGGATATGTTAAAGACTTTTCAAGGAAGCACGTGAAGCCTCATAAAGAGAAGCAAAAAATGTTTCAGATTTCTTAAATTTATCTCACATTCAACTCTTAGACTAAGAAGAAGAGGTAGATATGGTTGGAGTATGTTGGACAACGTACTTTAGGAGAACATTCAACATTTGTAGGACCGTTGAATTTCAACAACATTGTTAGGTCGGTGATGAACATAACCAACATGGAGATGAAACCTGCTCTTATTCATCTGGTGTAGAGTAACAATTCAATAGGTTATCTCACTTGATCACATTCTTAGAGATTTAAGTCTGTTTCCTTTTTCATTGGAAGGTAACACAAATGTGTGATTGCATTCTAAAGAGACCAGTCGTGCCTTTTGGCTGTTAAAGTAGGTGGCTCATGCCACATGCCGCATGCCACACAACCTTCTTCCTATTCTCCTAGAGAGACCCAAAGGTGACCCCCAAGAAAACCACTAACGGAGGAGCAACGATGAGTAGTAAGAGTGGGTGTGAGTACTTTGTTATCCAGTATGTGTGGCGCAATAAATTGACAAAGTTGTTCGTCCCAAAATATACATAATGAGGTTGAGTATAGTACCTGGTGTGTTGCACCAACATTTTTACTTGTAAGACTTGAGAGAGTAGGGGGAATAGGTCCTAGCTAAGTGTGAAAGGTCTACTTAACCATTCTATTCGAGTAGTGTGACCTTAGTTATCTTAGATGTGTAGAAAAGTAAGAAAAGGAGAAACCTAAATATTCTATACCCTTGAAATGTTTGTGTTACATGCTTATTTTTTTATATTGATATTGTAAGCTCACTCATACTTGTTTGTTGTTGTTGTTGTGTGTGTGTATAATGCGATGATCATATGACGTGAGTGTTGTAAGGGAATATATAGGAATGAAGATGTTTCTCGAGCTGCTAATTGATGAGAGAGAGGATCTACGATAAGAATTTTGCAAGGATGTTTTGGAAGTTTATGCAAATAAATTTGTAAGTTGTAATTGATGTTTTCCTTATTTAATTTGAGATTATGGACAAGTATGTTTTAAAGTTATAATAAATTAAGTTTTTTTTGAAAATTTCAAACTATATCTTTGAGAATTTTTTAACTTTGATGCCCTTAAGTGATTCTCAAAATTGGAACTGTTACAATGTTTCACTGTACAAGAAAACCATTTCAACATTTTAGAAAAATTCCTCATTAATGCCTCATTAATGTGTTTTCACTAGTTATTTATAATTTTATTTAACAATTGTAAATTAATATTTATTTATATATTTCATCATCTGAAATATATTTGTATGAGCTAAATCTTATTTTTTAGTATCAAATTCATAAAGATAACTTTTACTTACCATTGTCCAAATGTCTTACAAATTTTTAATAAATTATATTTATTTTCAATTAAAACCTATTATTAATCAATTGAAAATATAAAACAGAAATAAACATTTTTTTAATCTTTATAAAATTAGTAAAATTTTATGTTGATCCCTATAGTTTTCTTTTGCTTTAAAATTGAAAATTACTATTTTTGAATCTTAATATTTATATGACCTATTTATCTATTTATTTGCTAAATAAAATATCAAGTAAGCACTATAACGGTCTTGTGATAATGTTACTATCACACTATGCCACGCATAAAGATGAATAAAACAATTTTTAGTTATCTATCTTAAAATAAATATAAAAGACTGAAGGTAATAATTTAAAATTTTGGAGAATTAAAATTGAAGACAAATATTTTTATAAATCAAAATAAAAAATGTTAAATTAGAAACAGCAATACAAATTTTATAGAAATGAAAAAAAAATAGTGAGTAAATTAAAAAAACTCGAAGATGTTTTTAAGAAGTAAAAATACTTTTAAGCCTATAAAAAATATAACATTGGTAATATGTATTAAAAAATGAAAAATAAAGATAAAAAACACGTCATATTTTGAGGGTAACCTAGTAACGAGGGTGAGTGCTGTATATATCTAATACTTGTCTTTCCGCAAACTTTCATCTTCATTTTCCGCTTCGGCTCGGTTAGGTTTTCCTTCCTCGTGTTTGCCTGGAACTTCTTCTCCACTCATCGGTATTTTTCTCCCTTTTATTTGCCTAATTTTGTATTTAACCCTGATTTTCTTCTTCTTTCACTCCCTCAATTCAAATTCGTATGTTTCTGATTCAAGCTGGTTTCTAATTGTCCTAATTCGCTTATTAAGAACAATTTGAAGCTGTATATGATAATGAGTTTAGTTAATTTCGTTTTTGGAAGTTACGGGGTTGTTTCGCTTGCCTGAATTCTGGTCCCTAAAATTCACAATTTTAGTAAAGGTTTCTGCCTGCATAAGGGACTATATAGGTTGAATTTTAATAATTTGACTTAATGTTTTAATTTTTGTGCAATCATAGTTTTACTTTGCCTATTTTTGTGTGCTTTTATTCCTAGTTAGGTTTTCCTTGCCCAGGTTGTGATCTGTCTTTTTGCTACACTATACATAAAACTTGAACGAAAAATTCTTACCTGAAATTTTCACCCTCAATTTTTAATAGGATTCGTAAGTGACCGAGTGACAGAGCTGCTGTGCCCTTAAAATGTGATACATAGATACACAAGATTGCTTTATAGGCTAACTATTTTATTATTTTTCTTCCAGGAAATAGACTCACTTTTTTTTTTCAGTTAATTTTTTTTTCTGTTGAAGTGTAGATGTTAATTGTCACAAGTTGGGCAATATCTTTAATCATAGTATTATGCTGTCTTTTGGTTTATAACCAAACATTGATTCCTTAAATTTTTGAAAATTAATTGTCTATATTAATAGGGAGCGGTACTTCCAGCTATTTGTTAGATGGTGGGATGGCTTGTCTTGCATAGTTAATCCAAACATTATGTACTAATGCTTGTCTTCCTGCATTTATGCAGTTTAAAATGTCTGATGTGGAAGAGTATCGCTGCTTCATTGGTGGCCTTGCATGGTCAACATCTGATAGAAAATTAAAGGATACATTTGAAAAGTTCGGCAAGCTTGTTGAGGCAAAGGTGACCAGTATCATATTATAACTATAATAGTTGTAGTTCATCTAGCTGAAACTATTGTTATCAGTATCATAATTTTTGTTTGCGTAGAAATTGGTTTATGCTGTACATTTTTGCTGATATCTGGAATTTATCCTCTCTTTTTTGTTCTAGGAGTAAAATTACAAGACATGATATACTTGTTTATTACCAAATAAAATGAACAAAATAAAAATAATATGTGTAATATATTTATGAATCTAAGCATTATTTTTGTTCTGGAAATTATTAATCTTCTCTTTCATCATATATTTGAAACAGGTTGTTGTTGACAAGTTCTCTGGGCGTTCACGTGGTTTTGGATTTGTCACATTTGATGAAAAGAAAGCAATGGAAGAGGCTATTGATGCTATGAATGGGATGGATTTAGATGGGCGGACTATTACTGTTGATAGAGCCCAGCCTCAACAAGGATCAACTAGAGATGATGGTGATCGCTACCGGGAGCGTGGTCGTGATCGTGATCGTAACCGAGATTATGGAGGTGGAGGGGGCCGAGGATCTAATGGTGGTGAATGCTTTAAATGTGGAAAACCTGGTCATTTTGCTAGGGAATGCCCTGGTGAAGGGTCCAGGGGTGGCGGAAGGTATGGTGGTAGGGAAAGTAGATATGGTGGAAGTGGTGGTGGTGGTGGTGGTGGTAGTCACTATGGTCCAGATAGAAATGCAGATCGTTCTTCAGGGGGCCGCAACAGGGATGGCGGTAGTCATGGAGATTCCGGAAATGATCGATATCATCGTGATCGTGCAGGACCGTATGAGCGAGAGCGACGGGGATCGGGAGGCTTTCGCTGATATAATTTAATCTTTCAATGAGGTATTCAGCATGTAATGATCTCTCATCTCTCCTTTCTGTCCTTTGTGTTTGTGGTTCTAATGAAGTTGTAATTGTGATTTTTTACAGCTTTAAAATTGAAGAGGTCGCTGTCAATGCTTCAACTTTATTTTTCATTCCCACTTCACAATGCTCTGGACTTCTGGGATTGTTGTTTGGATGGATCATTGATACCAGTATTTTGATATGCAATACTCAGCACATTTTGCAAACTCTTTATGTTCCTAAATGCTGATCTTTTGGTCTAGTGAAATCTTATGCATACTTGACTTGCGGTCAAATTCGATGTTGTGCTCTATGCTATCTATAATTGCTGCTGCTGGGTATCTTGTGAATTGTGACTTTAATGCATGGGGAGTTGCGTATGACATATATGCTGCTGGATTACCTGATTCAGTTTAAGACGTATTGGAAAGTTTTGTTGGTGTTGGATGGGTGGGTTTTGGAAAGACCAAGATGGAGGTCCAAATGTGGAGTTTTGCTTCTTCTCATTGGGAGAAGGAAGTTTTAAAAGTAGAATGCCCATTTGGCTATCCCGTCTCAGGATCTTTGAGTAAAAGTAGTCAAGCCGGTAAATTATTGAATATTTGTCTAGCACACCTACTTTCTTCTTTGCTAGATTTCTGCTTTGGCCAGCGCTTTATTAATGTTATTGACCTTTTGGCAGGATTCTTGGCTTAATGTGGTCCTTTTTGGATTCATCATTGGGTTCTTTTGTTGCTAATTGGACATGCATGGTTTTTAAAACATAAAAAAATCTTTTCAGCTGCAAATGGCTACCCACAATTGCACTCAAATATGCATACCACTCTTGTTTTCTTCACGGGGCACTGATGGAAAGGGGTTCCTTTTTCTATGATTGTGGCTCTTTGTTTGGGAGATCATGATCCGTTGAGCAACTACGATCCATTGCTTTTTTTACGTTGTTGCTCTATTTGGTGGAAGATTGCTCTCATCCAACTTTTTACCTGCCTGCATGTAATGTTTTGTTTGCTGAGATCCAGTTTGTCTTACCATAGAGCGCTAGTGAAACCTGACTTTGCTCTCATATTTCCATGCTCTTCAACCTCAAGGTTAATATCAGATTTCAGATTGCCGCCTTACTTAACCTTCTCACTATCATTATCAAAGGAAATTGGTTCTTTATCTCCAGAAATTTGTAATTTGGTTGTATCTGTTGCATGTGAAATGCTAAACCCTGTTCAATCTGTTTTCATTCACTTGTTCTGATTATCTTGACGAGTCTTATATCTGACCGATTTTCATATTTGTATTACTTTGCAAATTTCTATGCATAATGGGTATTGTTACATGCTTTTATTCTTGGCTTAAATAAGTATTTGATGACAATATTTTTAGTTGAGTACTGAATAATTTATTTTAAAATCGGATATCTAATAAATTAATTGTTCTGGTTTAATTTGTGTCAGTTTTATTTCACGTCTCTACTGAGTTGGTTTTGATAAAATGTCACTGTATTATTGTATGCAAAATATCGATTATGGAGTTAATTTTGTTTTAAATACTTGAAATAGATATAAATAGATGTTTTGTTTAAGAATTTACATAAAAAGATCTAACTTATTAGATATGTAATTGAAAGGAAAAACAATGAATTATATATAGAATTTTAAACTTATTATGCTTTTGATTACGTATTGGCACGAAATTATTAGAGGATAGAATAAACTTGAGTATCTATTCATGCCCCTGACCTGACCTAAAGAAAGCAGCTCATAGTGATTGATTTTTTTACCAAGTTTATGTAATTTACATAAGAAATTATGTAAATGGGTATATTTTTAAAATTTTGCATCAACACGTAGTGCGGCTACGATCATGTGGTTTGGTTTTAATTATTTTAAGAACTTTCTTTTTCAATTTTGAAATTGTGTTTGAAAGTAAGGTTTTTTTCTTTGTTTTAATTCATGCTTTGAAGCACGCTTTACTTTTTATTTTCTTTTCTTTTTTAGTGGCCCCATGATTAAATTTTTATTTATTTTAAATGCCCTTTTAACACAGAAAAAAATTATTTAAATTTAAAAATTACTTTAATTTAAATGTATTAAATTTTAGTTTTAGTTTGTTTAACATGTATATTTTATTTATTTCATAAGGTTATTTTACATTGCTAGATAATTGAAATGCAAAGATCCCTATAAAGGGGAGTTTGAATGTATTTTAAATTCTTTGCTAATCAAAACTTAGAACTTGTTTACTTGAATGAATTTGGGAGAGAGTGATTGAGGGGATTTGAAAGTAAACTTTTTTGTTGTTTATTTGAGTAGATTTGGAGGTAAGTGAGAATGAATTTGAAAGTAAAATGTGTAAGAATTAGTGTAGGATTTGATTGACATGACAGATTAAAAAAATTTACTTCCAAATCCACTCTCATTTACTTTCAAATTTACTCAAATAAACAACAAAAAAATTTACTTTTAAATCCTCTCAAATCCCCTCAATCACTTTTTCCCAAATCCATTCAAGTGAACAAAGCCTTAATAATTATATTAGAGTTTAGACGATCTATAATAATTATTAGATGTGTGTGTTTTCAATAACGTGTCAATTAAGTTTTGAAAGATTATAATGAACACAACCCACTTTTATTATATAACTATTATCAACTATTTCTAGTTTCTATAGATAACCTAACTATTCCTAGTTTAACCATTCTTGATATCACCTTAGACAATTTGTCTATAACGTTTAACTCAACCGAGTTAAATAATACAAGTCTTTTAATTTATTTCTAAATTTATAAGCATAACTAGTGTTTTCGGTACAAATATAAATTCAAGTAACTCTTACATAGAGGATAAATTCAACACACTGAAATCTAAGAACTTGTAACAGTTCTATGAAGGGCTTTAGAAAATATGAAGTTTGAAAGAAGCAAAGTAAGTATTCAATGATAGATCTCATATATATCTTCTCATATAATATTCTTTTCTGTGAGTCCTCTTGATATAGCCTTCTTTGAAAGATGACTATTGGACACAAAGTTGACTTCTAGATAGACTTATAGTCTTTTTAGGTAGTTAGGCAGACTAGGTCTATGTTGTGAATATTAATGCTTTATTAGCACTTTCTTTCATAAGTAGCTTGTAAGGTCTTTCAGAGCTAAAAGTTTTGAAAAAAACGTTCCAAGAATATCTTTCTATCTCTCAACTTCTTTCTGTTTTTTGTGTAGAGCTTCTAAATAAAGTTTGGTGTTATCATTACTTGCACAGACAAGGAGAGCAAAGCATACAAGCAAGGAAGTATTTTTTTCATACAACATTAAATGTTTTATATGTTGATGGTTATAAAGCACATTGTGTGTTCAAAGCACATTTGCACATGTCAGCCTCGTTTAATAAAAGCATTGTTTAAAGCAAAGTGTTTGATGTATTAGATTTAGATGATATAATCTTTAAATGTTTGTTTCATATGACTATCTAAGATACTTTACATTGTTTAATAAAGGTAACGTTTAAATGCTTTATCATTTGTTAAGACACTATATCTTTTGTTAAGACACTATAATGTTTAAAAACTCTCTTAGGAGTTCTATAACATTTAGCGCTTTTTGTGTCAATGCATTAGACATATTTGAGATATTAGATAATCATATATCATTTGATAGCATTTAGCTTTCTACAAATGATTTGCTTTGTTAGACGCTTAGTGGCTCAACATGTTTGGATATTAAATCTTAAGCATTAACAGTTAACTCAATGTTCACTTGAACGTTTCATTATGTCAGCCGTTGTTTGTTGTTTGACATAATGTACTTAAAACATTACATTCATTGTAAATGTTTATCTTTTTCAATACTTTGGATATATAGTTATATTTGATAAACACTTATTTCATTTAGTATTATTCTTTACCACACACAATCCTTAGACACTATTGTAAGAAAAGAAATACCTTATATCTCAACCCAAGAGAGGAGGGGGGGCGGGGGCTGAATTGGATTAACCCTTTTAAATGATCTTTTTAAAATCTTTATGAGTTCTTTGCTTTCTTGAAATAAATAAACAAAAAGTAATGAATCACTAAGAGAGAAAGAGTAGAGAAAGATCAACAACCATGCATCCAATCATCCTTCAACAACCTGAGTTGAAGGAAATCCACTATAATTGATTGAGTTTAGAGAAATACAGAGACAACCCTCTTAATGCACTCCTCTCGCCACTCAAAATCAATATAGCAATACAAGAGATGAATAACCTCACTCACAACAATAGAGAACAATCACAACTCTCAACCCTTGGCAAACCCATACAGGTACACAATCACAGATTGTTTATGATGAATCTGATCTTCTAAGACAAACTTCTCTAGTGCAGATTGAATCAGGACAACTTTAGCACAAATCTTGAACAAACCTTGATCGGTAATCAACCAATGAAGCTTTGATTCTCCAAGAACACTTCTTGAAAGCACCTGTAATCACAACTCAATTAAATTATTAGTATTTGAAAATGATAACATTTTCCTATTTTGAAATAGGCCTCAAGTCGCATAAATATAGGATTTCCTGTGCACTATAATCGATTAGGATATTTATGTAACCTGTTAAGCTTTTACTTCTATTTTAACAGATTTTTCTTAACATGTAATCAATTATCTAAACACTTAAGCCAATTATTGATTCATTTGACAATTATAACAGATAAAGCAATAAATGCAAAAGATTAGACTATGTTATCTTATTAACCGATTAGAAAGCTTATGTAATCAATTATTCCAACACTTAAGCATATTGTCTATCCAATTTCTATTCTTGACAGATTGTCTCACTTATGAAATAGAATATGGATTGCTTTCTGTTTTAATCGATTATATACCCTGTATAATCGATTAGGCCATAACTGCTTGCCCCTGTTAAGCTCTCTAAGTGATCTGGTTAAATCTAACATATTATATACCATGTTTAATCGATTATTTCAACAAGAAAAGAGATTATTAATTTGTTTTAAGTATGATTCATTGAATACTAATGAATTCACATATCAAGTACAAATAAGATAAAGATAAAACAATTGTTATGCCATTTGTTGTGCAAGAAACCATTAAACCATTATATTGTTCATCATAAAAAACAAAGATATAAAGAGATAGGTTTAGCTCCCTCTATCAACAATATCTCCCTTTTTTTATGACCAACTAGAAACATGTTTTTCAGTTTCTCTCCCCCTTTGGGCATTAGTAAAAAATGACAGAACAAATAACATGGAATTCATATGTGCTAAAGTAACATCAAAATCATTTACAAACCATTTAAGAGTATGATAAAGAGATATAACAATATGAAAGTATGTGAGCAGTATATGAATGATATCAGAGTATATCAATGCTCAATGTAACAATTCAAAACAATATATAAGAATTGTTTAACTTGTAACATAACAAATATACTGATTTCACATTGATATAACTTTTGATATTAAGTGCATTTTTCAATACTCATATGATGTACACAATGTAGATGAAGCTATGAGTAGTGTTATTCCATGAATGGCAATATGATACCACCTATTATGCACTAGAAAATATAATACATGTGTTACACATGTAAATCTGCAACAGAGATAAAAACACTTCACTTATCTCAAAATGATGCATATTTTACACTATATGATAAATTTCCAAGTAAATCTGTGCTATATGCAACATGTATTTCATGCTAAACATGTATATCATGACATTTTAAACTTGTCTAACAATCCAAACATGCAGCTATATATATATATATATATATATATATAAATCCAAATTTAGGCACTTAATCGATTTCATTATTAATGTAACAAATTATTAACGACAGTAATGATAATTTAACATATTATGTCATCCATTTAATTTGTTAAAATTCACATATATGGTAAAAAACATAGTATATGATCATATAACTTGTTTTGATCACTATATAACACTGCTACAAAAAAGTGCATAGATAGCACTTTTTTCTTATCATAGATAGCGTTTTTTAAGTGCTATCTATGCATGTGCTAAATATTAATAGATAACGCTTCTAAACAAAATGCTATCTATTGTCAACCACCATTTTTTTTAAATAAGCACTATCTATTGGTCTAAACTTTTTTAAAAAAATAATTAATTTTATAATAAAATATAAAATATTGGTTTTATTATTTACAAACCTACACTATCTATTGATTTTATTATATACAAAAAAATATAAAATATTGAGAAAAATATCACAATATGTCTGAAAAAGAATGTTCATTAATATGAATAAAATCTGTTGGTAGAATAATATTTCAAAATTTAATCGTTAAGTCGTATAGTACGTGACATTCCTTTATAAGATAATATATACAACCATAACATATATATATATATATATATATATATATATATATATATATATATATATATATATATATATATATATCCTATCAGTACGTATAAGCATGTACATCACCATAACAACCTATAAGCATGTACTAATTACATGTAAACACCAATATTTCCTAACTTCAATGATTTGACTTTCACGATATTGTTGACATCTGCAACTAGAAAAATACTACAAGAAAGAAAAATAATATAGAATTAGTTAATTAAATTTTACTACAAATGAATTATGACAATATAACTTACATAAGTTGGAATTGTTCTTCCTTTACAGTATGTGATAATTTCCTTCATATATTGACAAACGTAATACTCACAATCATTGCCATTGGGTTGTCTTGGCACTAGAAAACCAAACTTAAAAAATATCTTTATAATTTGAATATAACAACAAACTAGAACTCTAGTAAACTCTATATACCAATTACAAGTTTAAACTTTAAATTCCGGAATAGTAAGTCATGTTTTCAAATCATATCTCTAACACTATCATTCTCATTTCTTGTTACCCCTTTAAAGCTTGCCATTTACTACTGTAGAATATAGTTGGTCATATAATAGTACAATAAAACCTCCATTTAAGATTGGTAGGCTTTGGGGTCACAATTTCCCATTTCATTACCTGAGGAAGTAGATTGAGTATTGGTCCTCGGTGAACCATCATCTTTACATGTTGAATTGGTTTTTACTCCGCACATACCGTGATTCCCAACAAAGTTGCAAGAAAGCATAATATGCTTGTCTCAATATTGTAAATGGATTTAATTCCTTACAAATTGACTGCTATATTCGGAGTGTCTAGTATCATTGATCACAAAAGGCAAAGTAAACATTAAAAACATAATTATTGACAATATTAATGTCAAGACTTAATATATTTATTAAAGCTTACAAAAAAAAATGTCTGACAGCTAAGCAGCCACATATTTGGATGTCCATTACCGTATAGCCAAATTTACTCTTAGAAGTTGATAGTTAAACCACTTAAAATTCAATATTGGATTTGGGCGTATCTGATTACCTGGATTGATATTCGGGCAGAAAATTTAGCAAGACCTTCTTTTGTAAGCTTTTCAAATGAACTTTTTCCTCGAACACCTTTTGTTACAAGCTTTGTAGATTCCCCACCTTTATGCCTTTCAAACAATCCTTCGTCAAAGTGCATCTATATCAATAAGCAGAGAAACAAATAGTTATTAACAAATAATAACATAAGTAAAATAAGATTATTATAATTGCTATAATGAAATGTCTTTCTATGATTTGTTGCATTATTTTCTTAGTAAATTTATAATAATTTACAAGTAAAAGGATCTAAGGGCAGAAGGCTTCTTTTGGCTTTGTAAGTCAAATAAGAAGGTTGTCTGCACAAAAAGAAATGCTTTATAGAGTTCTTTATGAATTACGTGTCCATGTAAACAATAGTTATAATGGCCCATTTAGCATCCTTTGGTTCTTTATGAATTATGTAAGTTGAATTTGAATTATGTAAGTGGAATTTGAGTGTAGGACCTCTAGATCAAAACCTTACACGAATTATTTTCATTTACATGGTATTTCACTTTCATTCAAGCATTAAAAGTGAATCAGATGAGAACTCTATCATTTTATACTGAATATCAAAAGAAACAATCATGACAACTTTTACTATGATTTACTTACCAAGCCATATAAACAGAGGTATTTGGATTATACTCGTCCAGAGTACATTGTTTGTGTATGTTTGACATAATCTTATGTTCCCCTTCCCTATAAACTTTAGCATCAGAGAGAATTACCTAAATTCAAATTAACAAGGGAAAAAACAATAACATTTAACTTGATATAAAAGAAGACAATAACAATTATTTAAAATATTAAACAAGGGTGAATGAAGCATTCTTAGTGGTAGTTGATTTAAGCAAGAGAATTACCGAAAAAGTAGAAGTCTGCACGAATTGTTCATTACAAGCAAAAATCAATAACAAAATCATAACATAATTAATTCAAAGAAGCAGTTTCATGTGTCATACTTCAAAGTGACCATTGAAAGTGCATATCAGAATGGTTATATATAAACTTAAATCAAACTAAGATTATTTAATTGGATTTTCCTAGAGTTAGTTACATGGAAAACTAACTCTTTTAACATTGAGACTAAGCTTAGTGAAAGATGTTGTTGAGGTTATTGAATGAATAAAGTGTGGCAACATAACCAAGGTGAGAGGAGTTAAAAAAACATGATCAAGGAGAGGATACATTTTCTTTATGTTGATTAAAGGTAGTGTTAAAGAAATCTGACATGGTGGTTCAAAAACAAAGATATATATACTCTACATGTTGACCATGAGCTTTATAATGAGCTCTATTTAATGTACACTTTCATGGGTCTATACCCACAAATATTCAAGATAAAAAACAAAAAAGATATAGAAATCCCATTCATCAAGATGAGATAAAATTACTACAAGTGATGAAAATCCATATCTTTGCATGTAAACGTCTTTCTTCTGCAAACTCATGTAATTAACTGTCATCTGTTACAATTTTGGACAGTATAATGATAAAATAAACATGGAAACAAATATTTTAGTTACTCCAACATACACGTATTTATGCTCTAAAAGAATTCCATCTAACAAATAAATAACAAATTAATATCTTCTAAATGACAATTATATCTTCTACAATGATATTAAGGCATCGATTACTAGGTTCAAGACCTGTAACACAAAGTGTATAAGAAGTTGAAATTGGACTTGGGATTTTAAACCATATTTTAATAGTATACGCTTTATTATAACTTTATCCATTTCACCAGAATTGGATTTAGTAATCTATCAGGAAGAAATGAAGCTTAGTAGTGACTTAATAAAGATTCCAACTCCGAGTTAGTAATACAGTGCGTCAGAGGAGAACAACTCAAACACCAAATCGAATCATTACCTTGAGATAATGGAGAAGCTAAGCCTCTTCGAGAAAGGCTCCTACTATATCTTTGCCATCGTCGATGGGCTCCTCGCCGTAAGTGTCCAGATTTGGAGCCCTACGCAGCGGTTTTCGTGATACCCCTCGTGAAATTCTTTAGGGTTTTCACGATACCTATCTAATGAGAGCTCCATCACGAAGCGGCAATAGTACGAACTTTCACGAGCAACCTACATCTAGTTCGTCAATGAGCAAACCAAAGTGCGAGAGCAATTGAGGTATTAATCTTCTCAAATTCCCTAAATTCATGAATCCCACTTTGCTAAAGTCCTTATTAAGAAATCATAACATAAAAAATAGAAAGAATGAACTGAGGTTGGTCGAATAATCAGTGCTTTCTTACAAAAGCGCTCTCTAAGTGATGTATATTTGTGTTATAAAAGATAGCGTTTTTAGAAAAATGCGCTATCTATTCATTTATTTTAAATTATAAATTAAAAAATAATATTAATTATCTATAGATAGCGTTTTTGTAAAAAACGTTATCTATTGTCAGAGGTATAGATAGTGTTTTTTTAAATAAGCACTATCTATCATTTCACATATTCATAGATAACGCTTATTAAAAAAAGCGTTATCTATGATCAATTTTGTAGTAGTGTAACCTACAAAAACAACTTATTCAATATTGTACACTATTAGTATCACAATAATCATGATATGAACAACAATTATACATCAAAATGTATGATCAATGAATGTAACAATATGCATTCAATCATCCAACATAATTGAGATTCAAGACATATTTAAACAGTTTGGAACACAATTATATAATCAACCAAAATTAAGCATTGTTCCAAGACAATCAAAGTAGTTCCAAAAGAAGACAAACTCTAACAGCTAAGAATAATAGAAACAGAGTTGTTCAAACAAAAAGCCTTATGGCTTGAGTAACAAAATTTCCAAAACTGAATTAGACTAAGTTAAGATCCTATTCTAATAAGATATATTTATATATCCTTCATCCTCCATGTCAACCTCATCTTCTGTGTTGTTTTCAAAGACTTCTGCATTGTCAAATCTATCATCCATTTTCCTATGAATTTTGACAATAGACCTATCCAATTTAGAAAACTAAAGTATTATCTGCTTGACCATGTATCTCTCAAAATCTATCTTTGGTTGAAAAGTAGATCAAGCATTTGACTTGTCCACCTTCAAAGGCACTATGTCTTCTTCTACCATAGGTAATTTCTCATCCTTGAAAGTTCATCCTACTTCACTTTTCCTTAAACCAATGTGATGAAGAGCAAGATTAGATATCAGGTTGGTTTTATTACAACTCATAGTTACTTCATTAGTAAGGTCGACATAATAGTGACGCATGACACAGCTAAAAAACACTACATATGGAAGGCTAGTCATATTTTTCTTGGTGATCTTAACCATGTGATCACAAATAGCAACTGTCAAATCGGTTTGCAACCTTCCCTTGAGAGCATGAATCAAATACACATCCTCAGTAGTGAGTTGATCATGATTGCCCCCTGGGCAACAGAATCCAGGCAATGAGAAAGGTGCACAACCTGTCATCTCTTTTCAGTCCCCATGCTTTAAACAATGTATAGTCTTTGGGCTCATTTAGATTTCTCAAGCAAGCTTTATATATTGCAAGCTTGTTCACACGAGGCACTCCCAAGTGGGACAAGTTTGAAGCCAACAATGGTTATCCATATTCCTTCATCAAGCTTGATATTCACACCATTTACTCTAGAGCAAATAATTCCATATTCAACCCTTAAATTCGCATAGAAAACCTATATCAGACCCGGGTACCAATTTCCTGACATTTCTACAAACCTTGCAAGCCCTTGATACTCTAGCCAATCCTGGAAGACGAACCGTTCTTGCCTAAAGAAGTTTATATCTATATATTTGTGCAAAATGATCTTTCGAATGCGTCAGAAGAATTCGAAGTTCGTCTGTGCATCATTGTCATTGATCCAACCTATAGGGCTTGCAGACCTGACCTTTTAAGCGACTCTTTTATAGTGTTTGGAAGAAGATGCCATTGGGATTGAGGATTTTAGGTGATTTTTGGAAAATTAGGGTTGATTCAGGATACAGAAGTTGAAAGGCGTAAGAACAATTTAATTAATTTTTGTTTTACCCTAATTGATTAAGTGCATAGAGAAGCCCATTTGAAAATTGAAAAACCAATACTAAAGCAGGTTTAATCGGTTAACCTTTTAACATAACAGATTAAAACTTTTTAGAATATAGTTTCAACAAACAAAGAAAACAATGAGAACAGTCTAATTGATTAGAAATCTAACATAATCGATTAAAACACGTAGAAATGAAGATTTTGCAAATTTTCATTCATTCTCCTCATGTCAAGCAACCAACATACATCACACACATCCAAATGATTAAAACTGTTTTAAAACTTTTCATTGAGTAGGGAATACTAATTTAGTCATTGAAACATGTCTTTGATTTTCCCAATTCAGTGTTTAATTTTCTAGTATCTGATAAGGCGCTGAGTGCCAGAGTTACATAGAGGTCTGGGAGCATTATTAGCTCCGTGCCGTTGAGCGTCAACGATGCAGGGGGTCTGGAGTTGTTTCGCTGAGCGTCATTTTTGGTGCTGAGCACTCTGTTAAGACTCCGACAAGTGTATCGAATTGTATCAATTAAGACCAAGTATCGTATCCCAAAGGACTCACGACACTAAACAATTATGTAATTGCTTAACCAATTAAGACTTAAGAACAATTTTTGGGGGTTTTCAATGCAAATGCAGTAAAAATAAACATGAATGCAATTTGATCAATTGCGGCTAAACACTAGAATGGATGGATGAAGTTGATAATATGAGATGAATATGTTGTTGGGGTTTAGATTTCACCTAATTTAGTCTCATGTATATACGAATTCTACTTCTTCATTAATGTCAATGTCACTATCTAAAATACTTAAAACCTGATTCCTCAGAGAAGAAAGTCTGTCGTTAATTGTTAGTTCATACGATTCCTTGCATTCCTAATAATTAATTCTGAAGATCAGAAGGTTAAGACAACCAGAACTCATACCCTCATTCCTGAGCAATACTGCTTCTGGGAATAATTCTCCAGAACATGAATTGTAAGATACCTTCCAGTACTCATGCAAATCATCGATCATGCTACTTAATGAGTTAAACAAAGCAAGCAATATGCGAAGAAGAATTACCCTAACAATTAATGAAAGAAGCATAAATAATTAAGAATAAATTCAAAATACATGAGAGTTCAAGAGGCTACATCTTTCCCCAACAACAAATAAGGTTTAGTTTCCCATCATCATGGAGAAACTAGATTAACAATGAAAGAGATAGAAAAACCCTAGAAAGAGAAGAGGAGAGTTGTCACATCCCCAAATCTACCCTCAAGGAATAGGAGAGCTGTCACATCCCCAAAATCTACCCCAAAGGGGTAAAAAGTGTGTTTCTATGCTCAAGCCATCAAAAGATAGAATCTCTAGGACGTCCAAGTCCTTAAATAGAACATAAAAATAAAAGAAAACAGGTCTAAGCCCACGAAACTGGCGCTCAACGCCCTAAGTGGGGCACCCAGGCGTGGTACGGGTCAAAACTGGCGCTCAGCGACCCTAAAAGGGCGCTCGGGCGTGGTGCGGTGCAGAATGGTACTCACCAAATGTACTGGACCGATCGGTTTCACTTTGTTGACTGATCGGCCTAACTCTTTAACCGTTCGGCCAATCGTCTACCACATCACTCGGCTTCTCCTTTCACAAACCGTTCAATTTGTCTATCTTTTTCTTCAGTCGTTCGACCATCGTTGCACGGTTCGGTCTAGTTCAACCACCTTCACACCGTTCAGTCTGTCTTATTAACCGTTCGGTCTGTCTTCCCTGTGTTCTTTACCGTTCGGTCTGTCTTCCCTGTGTTCTTTACCGTTCGGTCTGTCTTCTTAACCATTCGGTCTGGATTCTTAACCGTTCGGTCTGATTTCTCCTCTATCATACCGTTCGGTCTGGTGCTTTTTCTGTCCTTTCTGGGCTCCAACTCATTGATACTTTTGTTCTTCTTCTAAATCATATCAATAACCTACAAAATTAGGGGAATTTAGTGATAAAATTCTTAAGTATTCTACTCACTTATTCACAAAACTAAACTAAAAACATGAGTTCAAGCAAGCTTCTAAGTAACAAAGGATTGATTTAATATCAAAATTGAATCACAGGTGACGGTATTTTCAACCGTTATCACACTCTCTATAGCGAAATCATTACAAACTTTTCTATGATAATATGTTTTGATGATTGAACTGATTTAAGTAAATGTATCTATGTTGAATTGTGAATGATTTATGTTTATAGAATGTAAATATACTTGAATCATGTATAATATGCATTGTGAAATAAGATCTCAAGGGAGATTTATGTATTGGTGAGTATTTAGTGTATGATTGACAGAAAAATTCTAAAAGAAAGTATTTTGATATACTACCACCATTCAACTCATATTAGAGTGGAATGGGAGAGGGGTGAAGTATGGCAGGAAGTCTTTATCTGGACTTTGGTTTCTAATGTAGAATATTAACCTCATAAATAGTAGGGTGATAATCCCTTGATAATATATATGTAGAGTTAAATACTATTATGAGCGCACACTTTCATTGAAAATGCATTTATCCGAATGGTTTTAGTCTAAATTCTTTTGTTATATCTCATATGAAAAGTGAAAGTTGAATATCTTATATGATTTGCTTCAACAATTAATATTATAAGTTCTTTTAAAATAATAGCTTATCGTTTCTTGTTTTGCTTGTGTATATATATCTTCTTTGGAATTATAATCTATTTGATGGGAGAAGAGGAGGCTCTGATGATATGCCTTTGCTTGAAGAAAGCGATACTAGTTAGTAGTTGGAGTTTTAATATTTATAATTTGTTTTTGTTAACTTTAATCTTCCCGAACTTAGATTTGGATTATATATATATATATATATATATATATATATATATATATATATATATATATATATATATATATATATATATATATATATATATATATATATTTATTTATTTACCTTTGGTTATTAGTTGGATAATTGTATACATATTCTAAATATATCTTGTTATCACGATTATAAATGAACAAAATATTTAATGTTTTGTTTAGTAATTTATCCTGACGGGATAAACTTAAATTTTAGGGATTCATTAAAATCTTATTTTATTAATTTTGGGTTTAGTAATATTTGATTTGATTTTGATAGAGATAAAATAGATATAGGTAGTTTTGATTTTCCTTTTATTTAGGAGAGTATTATTTTATTTTATTAATATAAGATAGAGATAAATTAGGTGGATTTTATTTTAAGTTAGTTGATATTCTATTGTTAGTTTTTATTATTTGTACTTGGTCCAAAGCCCTATTTGCACCTATTTAAAGGTTGCCAAGTTTCAATGAAAAATAACCCCAGTGAATTGAAAAGTATTATTATTTATGTGGGTCACGTTTTTCCCAACAGTTGTATCAGAGCCGATGGTTTCTCTCTCTTGGTGACTGGCATTTAAAAATTTGAAGGAGAAAGTGGCAGATCAACTCGGCAGAAATGGAGAGTCGTTGCCTGCCAATCGAGTTGTGGAGAAGAGTTTGAAATCATTGATAGATGATTTCGAGAGTTTTTGTGTGCGTCGTCGAGGAGTCGAAGTACCTATCAAAGCTCATGGTTGAAGACTTTGATCAGGTTCTGGAGGCGTACCGACAACGAAGATTTTAGCCACTAGTTCAAGTGCTTCAGGAAAAGTTTCACCTGAAGGGGAGCCTAGCGAAGGAAGGAAGAATTTAAGTTTATGGGGAAGTTTGTTGGGATAAACTTAAATTTTAGGGATTCATTAAAATCTTATTTTATTAGTTTTGGGTTTAGTGATATTTGATTTGATTTTGATAGAGATAAAATAGATATAGATAGTTTTAATTTTCCTTTTATTTAGGAGAATATTATTTTATTTTATTAATATAAGATAGAGATAGATTAGGTAGATTTTATTTTAAGTTAGTTGATATTCTATGGTTAGTTTTTATTATTTGTACTTGGCCCAAGACCTTATTTGCACCTATTTAAAGGTTGCCAAGGTTTAATGAAAAATAACCCCAATGAATTAAAAAATATTATTATTTATGTGGGTCACGTTTTTTCCAATAGTTACAACACTTACAAATGTTTTACTTTTGCTTTTACATAATTTTTCTATTAGATATCTACTTTATACAAATTAAATTCATTTATAATATAAAGATCACAATCTTAAACTCTCTTAATCCTAAATAATTTATTTGATAATTTAAATATATTTTTTAGTTTAAAACAAATAATTAATTATTTGTTATTTGTATAAAATTTATTTATGTTTTTTGGTTTGCTAAATATTTTATTTATTATATAATAAATGAATTTCTATTTTCTTTATAAAATATTTCTTATTTTCATTCTTTAAATATTTTAAATTATTATTACAGAGTGGCTAAAAATAATAACTTTCTATCTTTGGCCAAATACTCGTAAATCCTGTATACTTTGCCACCATCTATTTAAATGATCCAGTATTCATTCATGATTAAAAAATGAAAACACTGCATGACTTAAGCTCTACATCAATCACGAGTATCAGTTTTCAATCCTTAAAGCCAAAAATAATAGCCATAGTTATCTAACCTCCAATCACCACTATCACCATTCCTTCTCACTAGAGTTTTACCTTTTCTAAGCACTGCTATCATCCCTCCAAATATCAACAATGCCAACATAGCCGCAGAAATAACTAGCAGCCTGAGCTTATAATCCCTTATGAAAGTAGCTATTAGCACTGACACCATTCCACCAATAGAAAATCCAATTGCTGATGCTAAGGAAGCTTGAAAAGGGTTTAGAAGTATATCATCTTCCTCCATTTCGTTGTGTTCTTTATGGTGGACTTTCATTTGAGCTACCTCTGTGTCAACAGATACAAACTCTTCAATTGGCATGCTGCAAGCCCCAGCAACTATTCCTAAAAAACCAGCAAGAAATATGACTATGATGTTTTCATTCAAAGCTTCAATGGCAATCATCAGTAAGGTGGTTACGAACAACCCGGTTTTGGCTCCAAACACAGCTGCCCCAAGACAATGTTCCCTTTCAGGGTACTCAATATTGTTTTCTTCCATGTCTTGGTTAGGGTTTGCTTCTATATCATTAGAGTGTTTGAGAATCTCAACATGGTTAATTGGCCTTTCATTGCTACTAGTGCCAAGAGAATCCATAATGCAGAAGAATTGTAAGGTACAAGGATAAAGGGAAAATAGAAAAAGATTGCCTGTGGAGGGCACACTCTCCTCATGGAAGTTATTATATAGACATAGAACATAGAATAGTAAGATTACAGTTAGGTATGCTTGATGATAATGAACCTCGGTGGTGATGGCGTGGAGAGCACTATGATGGGTGGCCACCTGTTTTAATAATTCCTGAAGCTTTTCAATTAACAATTAATGAACTTTTTTCATGCACCTGTTTGGATGCTTGTGTGATTCATTTTATTGTGATCACTACGTATAGGATATGTTTATATCATCAAGGAGCATCTATTTAGTTTTTTCACAATTTCTCATGGTGAAAGTATATACATTTTTTTCATTAATTGGACATATTCGTAAGTGATAACATTGAAAAAGAAAAAGATATTAACACATCTTTTTTACACCATTTTGATACAATATATGTTATTATACTGATATACTTTAAATTTAATAAAAAAAATGAGACATGTGTTGTGCCAAAATATTATCAGAAAATCTGTATTAACATATGATTACATTAGAGATATGAAAGTATAGATTTAGTGGGGGTTATCTTAAACAAGGGAATGTTCCATTGCACATATAATATAGGGTAAGGTAGTGGCAACCCCTCTATTCATTAAAACCAATAAATAATAAAACATAACTTTAAGGATGTGAGGATCGGCGTATTTATGATTAATCAATTCAGGGGTGTGTGTATTCCACAAGAAAGCCCCATGCCACTTTGAATATGAAGAAATAATGACTATTTAAAACTAGTCTTATCTCACACCCCAGTTCCTTCTTCAAAAATATTATTGTTAATTTTCCCTAATGGGTTCGTGTTGATACCTTTCTCTCTCTCCCTCTCCCACAATCATGCATGCCAAGTCGTTTTCTAACGGAGTTATTAATGAACATTATGCTCTTTCATATACAGAAGAAAGGGTTTTAGACTGGTTTGAATTCACATGTTTATGAGCATTGGTTTTGTATTTTGGCTCAAACCACTTAAGGAATCAGCAACACATTCTCTGATCAAGGTCAAAACTCATAAGTTCATATGATGTGGATCTAACCTCCTCTAATATAATTTTTCCTTTGTAACAATTGAAAATAAAAAGAGATAAAAAAAGAAAATTATCTGGGCCTTAAACAAAACAAATGCAGGGAGATGAGCACTTAACAAAAGCAGATAACTGCTTCAAATTGATATTATTCCAATATGCAAGGAATAATTAGAAAAAAAGTAATGATAGCAGCTAAAAGAAAGCGAAATATCACTGGAATCACTTTTAGGGAAATGTTTTTAGATTGCAGAAAGATGAAGTTAAGCACTGAGTTTTGGCTGTTTTTCCTTCAGGAAAGTGCGTAGTGTGTAGCTTTCGTGTGGATTACACACTCCTCACTCCAATTTATTAATTACACACTTTACTTTAATGGCCACTATCCCCGTGGAGTGCACACTCCAACAAATATAATATATACTATCTTTCTCTAAAGTCTCATGCCAAACCCCAGTTCATGGAATGCTAAATCAAGCCATTTCTTTTACTTTCTTCTGGGATCTTTTACTCAACTGCCTAAGTTACATATGATTTCTCTATCAATCACAACATTTCCAAATCGAAAAGCGATGGATTTACGTCAAATATGCAGTATTGACTTTTAAAGACCTATTTTACGTAATGTTGACTAAGTACTATCAGTCAAGTTAATTCTATATTTATCTGCTATTACACTAGTACAGCTAAACGATACGGCACCGGTTAATTTCACTGATAGACACCGGTTTTTGAACCGAGGCATATTCAGGCGAGGCAAAAAGTGATAACCTTTTTACCTCGGTTCTAAACCGGGTTATTTTTTCGGTCTCTACGGCCTCGGTTAGAACCTAAACCGAGGTAGTAGGATTTTTTTTTAATTCTATTTTCAAACCCAGAATCCCAGATTGAAAACGTTAAAAACGTTAAAAATGAAAGAAGTCAGATAACAAAATTCATTCACTCTGTCACGCCAAACTTGATTCATTCATTCTATTTTCTTCCCATTACAGTTCAAAAATCTAAAACAATCAAGAATTTCATAACAGAATCAAACAAGAAACAATATTACAACATAATGTGAAAATTGTCTCTACAGATGCAGTAGAATTACATTCTCAGATGCAATATTACAGCAACAGAAAAAACTCAGAAAAAACTCAGAGATGGATGAAACAGAAAGTCAGAGAAGCCAAATTTTTTCCTCTTCGCACATGGTGAAACAGAAAGCCAAGTTTCTCTGCAAACGCCTCTGCCCCGCCACCCCGACGAAGCCTTCACCGGTTTCTGTCCCGCATGCCTCTGCAAACGCCTCGTCCTCCTCGACCCCAACAACAACAGCCTCCATCCACTGCCGCCGTCGCCGCCCTTAAAGCCCTCTTCCGCCCTAGAAACCCTAGAAGAAAAAGGAAACTTATTCTGGACCCATTGATCGGTGTAAATCAAAGTTTAATCGGTGGAAAAGGTTTCTAACGGTGAAAACAAGGTTTTAATCGGTGGAATCGAAGGGAAATGGTGAAAAGGAGAAGAAACCCTAACAGAGGGTTTAGATCTATGAATGTTTGAGGGTAGAAGGCTTACCGTGACGATGAACGGCGACTTGCGGCAAGGGATGAACGCGGCTTGCGGCAAGGGTTGAACGACGGCTTGCGGCGTGCCCTGAGGTTGGGGTTTGGTGGAGAAGAGAAACTGGAGGCGAGAGGGCGAGAGGGCGAGAGGCGAGAGGGCGAGAGGGGAAAGGGCGAGAGGGCGAGAGGGCGATAGGCGAGAAGCGAGAGGCGAGAGGCGAGAGGGCGAGAGGGGAGAGGGCGAGAGGGGAGAGGGCGAGAGGCGAGAGGGGAGAGGGCGAGAGGCGAGAGGGGAGAGGGCGAGAGGGAAGAGGGAAGAGGGCGAGAGGGTGAGAGGCAGAGGGCGAGAGTGCAGAGTGCCAGAGAGAAATTCGTTTTTTAACCTAGGGTATTGCCTCGGTTAAATTTAAACCGGTGCCTAATTTCAGAGTATTACCTCGGTCAAATTTAAACCGGTGCCTAAAGCCTTTCAGTCACAGGAAATTACCTCGGTTCGCCTTTTACTCGAGACAGTAAAGTTTATAGGCATCGGTTAATATACAACCGAGGCATATAACTACACAATATTTACGAAAATACCACCGCGTTTTTATATGCTTCGGTTTTAGTAAAACTAAGGTATATATAACGTGTTAAAAAAGGCTTTTTTTACTAGTGTTAAACCCCAAAAGCGTTATAATATAGTGTTCAATTTACACATCAAATATTTTTATAATCAAAATTTTAGTAATTAATTTTGGAATGTAATTCAAAATTTAATTTCCTGTAATAATTAATTTAGAAACAATTTGAAAACTGTTTTAATTATTAATAATTTTTAATTAATAAATTAATATCTAAATTATCATTAATTATTATTTTTTATATTAAAATCGATCATCATTTAAAGATTTTTTTAATAGTATTCTATAAAAACACTAGCAAAAAAAACGCATTTTTAACTCGCACACCAGAAAAACCGAAGCGTATTAAAACGCAGTGGCAGTTTCGTAATTTGCAGAACATTATATGCCTCGGTTGTAAACTAACCGATGCCTAAAGAGCATACTGCCTCGTTTGACAGGGTGAACCGAGGCATAAACCCCTAGTACGCATTTGATGGCAGAGATAGTGTCTCGGTTGGCAGGACGAACCTAGGTATATATAAAAAAAGAAGACTGGAAATAGAAAAGGGCCAAGCCCAAATGGCCAAATCTCTTAGGGTTTTTTTCTTTTCCAGAAATCAGAAACAGGATTTCTGCCTCCTCCCCCTAAAATCAAAGAGAGCGTCTTCATCTTTATCCACGAGAAAAAGGGGGTTTCACCTCTCAAACTATATTTCCTTGCACGAGCTACCTCTGGACCAGCTTTCATGCCGCCTCCACTCGTTATGCAATCGTCGGAACCTGCAATACGTAGTCGACCGCCCAATCACCTTTTAGGGCGCGGGTTACGGCTGGTGCTGCCCTTGACTGCGGCGTTTGTTGCCAAGCCGCTCCAGATTAGCGAGCCCTCCGTTGTCGTCGCCGCGACGCTTGTCGTCAAACTCCTCACCACGAGTCGCCGCTACCCTTTCACCCCTTAATCGAATGTCGCTACCGCCCTAAATCGACAATCTTCCTCCAACTGTCGAAGCCCTCTGTCATCATTGCTCTCGTGGCTGTTTCCTTTTCTTTTTCTTTTTGCTGTGTGAAGAAATAATCGAAAAAAAGCCTCCCATTTCTCTTGCTCTTGGCTGAATATTGGAAACCCTAATAAAAAGGATCTGGGCCCTGCCCATTTTTGTTTCAGAAAGCATAAAAATAAGGCAACGATGGCTGTTGAGGTTTTTAGTAGAACCAAGAGGCTGAGTGAGTTCCCTCATAATTTTATTCTTGAGATGCTTTCTTTTTCGAGCAAGTTTTTTTTGTGAGGAGTTGAAGCATGCTTGTGATACACATTTGTCTTCTCTGGTTTTGGATATGGACGACGCGGTGTTGCTGATTGAGTATGAACTGGAGGAGACTGCATATAAGCTTGTGGCGGCTTGCTTGCAGGTGTTTCTGAGGGAGCTTCCTGGTTCGTTGTAGCGATGGAGTGTTATGAAGTTGGAAGCGAAATGGGATTTTTTTTCTAATTTCGGAATGAGGAACTAGTATGAAGGGGTTCAGTACAGTGTGTATCGCAATCTTGGAATTGCCCTCTTTTGCTTTGCCACTCTACAGGTAAATCTACTCTTGTTCTTCTGCTTCTTCTTCATATCTTTATCCAATAAAGATGAAGTTTAACAGTGTTAGCTTTGAAATTTTGTATATTTTCGCATTCTTCTTGAGCCCAGTGAAGACTCACAAATACAGGTGATTGCCATTCAAAAATTGTAACCGTGGGGTTCTATCAAATTGGGTTTATGAAATTAGGAAATCTTGGGTCTCTGTTTTGATCTCGGGTTGGGATTTTCTGGTTGCGTATTGTTCCAAGTTTCCAACATCAACTGAAAAACACTTTGACTTGCACCATTCTGTTTCAGGTTCCTTTGGATTTGAAGAGCACGCTTCAATTGTGTATGCTGCCTTAACAGTTGATAAAGAGTTGCAACCTGATAAAGTAAAACGAGGCATGATAGTAAGTTCGGCTGGCTTTCATGATGTTGCCTTTTCATATGGAAATACTAATGCTTCCATGGAGACAAAGGACAATGATGCTGAGTCTAGTTTTCGTCCAAACTTCCCAGTACCAGAGAGTCTACTCCATAATCTGCCTCCAAATGAGAAAATACATCAGATTATTTCAAGGACTGCAATGTTTGTTTGCAAACATGGAAGTCAGTCAGAAATTCTTCTTAGGGTGAGAAAATAAAAAAAAAATACGCATCTACCTCGATTATCTAAGAACCGAGGCATAATCCTATCTCATTTTACCTCGGTTCGGAACCGAGGCATAAAGCCTACCCCTTTTTACCTCGTCCGTATATGCTTTGGTTGTAGAACCGATGCCTATAAGCAAAAATAACCGATGTCGTTTCCCTTTACTGCATTAGTGAAAGTCATACAAGTATAATCTTATTCTTAATATTGGTTACGTGATTTTAATATCTTTAATAATAATTCTCTAAACATATAACTTATCCTTAGTTTATAATTTGGAAAAACTTATTTTAGTATTCTTCTTAAATGTGTTAAAATTTGTCATTAAAAAATTACAACATGTTGTTTATCTAATAATTTTATATTTTTTTCATCCAAAAAATGTATTATTTTTTCAAAGTATTCATCGTAATGATGAAACTAATTTTATTCTTAGAGTGTGACTTTGATATTGTAAAAATTTAGAAAATGACAGTGATTTAAAAATAATGAGACTCAATTATTTTAATATTAAAAAGATTTATTATAAATAGTTTTGTTATAAACTTATTACATTATGTTAAAACATCACTCTCTATAAGTTATTTTTCTAGTGTTCTCTAATTTCTCTTTTGAATATTTCTCTTCATCTTCAATTTGAACCAATCAATTTTTCAGTTTGGTTAAGATGAGTTCCAACAATTTTCTTGGTCTATTTCTATTTTCTTTTTCATATGAGTGTTCTTTCACTTGCATGTATCTTTTTAACCTTCTATTTGAATCTCTGTCAAACAGTGACTATGATGGTATGATTGTTCTTGCAATGTTTATAAATGTAGATAGAACATTTTGTGTTTGAAAGTAGTTTGGAGTTCTAAAGCTATTTAAGATATCCTAATAGGTGAAGGAAGCTAATTCTATTCTTATATATTGTTGATATTTTCTTTAGCTTGTGAATTGTAATTTGGTAATTTAATTTGTGAAATTTGAATACTTTGCATGATTTGGCTCTTAAGAATTTTTGTTTGTTTTTTCTATGGAAGGTAAGGAACTTTGATGTGTATAACTAATTATGAAAATATTTAATAGCCAATTTTGTCTCTAGTTTTGTTGACAAATCTCAATTTAGTCCCTCGTTTTAAAAGTGTTTGAAATGGATCTTCACTTTTAAAATTTTGAATCAAATTAGTCCCTTCCGTTGAATATAAACAAACGACGTTACGGGTTTGATGATTTGGCAGAAAACAGTGCTAACATGTTATTTTATAAATATATTTGTGCTGACGTGTTTGTGAATTAGAAGTTGACTGTGAAAGAGTAAAGATTGACGTGGAAAGTATTGTGCTTCCCAGGGGCCTTACAGCTTGCAGTTGAGAAACCATCCTTCAATGGCATCGCTTCGTACTGGTCCAACGGGAACTAGAGCAATGGGACATTTGTCAACATCCCAGAGATGACCATCCCTTACCTTTACACCTTTTACTTCGTCGCACCGTTCTCCCCCATCACAAATGAATATGATTACTATTTGTTATAGAAGTTCAATCATTTTTTGTCTTGTGTAGCCTGACTTCTGGAAAGAATCTGCAAATGCTGTCAAGAGAACTTACAGTAAAACTGATTCTAATATTTTAGAGATGTCGGGTGAATTAGGTAGATGAGGTTCAATTACAGTTACAACCATATTATTCAACTGTCAGAAGTTAATAATAGCCAACATTGGGGATTTCAGGGTTGTCTTATGCAAGAAGGGTGTGGCCAAACAATTATCAGTGAATCATGAGCCAAACACGGAGCATAAAGATATAAAAAATAGAGGTCGAGAATTTAAATGTTATCTATAAATCATTAAACAAGTAACAAAATAAGAAAGGAAAGAAAAAATGTTATCTAACAGAGTTACCACTACTTTGTAGATTTGATTTCCAGAACCTCAAATATTCAACTGAAGAGAAAAATGTTCTTCTCTTCATTCTACACGGAAAGCAAATCCAGACCACTACATAATATAATAAATCTTGAAACAGAAAAAAAATAAAAATAAAAAAGAGATAGCATAGAGCAAAAATGTTGAGTTGAGTGGAAGAAGGAGAAGAGTGACGACGATGTTTCGAATCTCGATCAGAGTTACAGTGATTGCGAGGGAGCAACAAAGGCGATGCCGCCGGTGATTCTGATCGGTATCGGCGGTGATGCTATCAGAGGCTGAAGTGAAGCGGAGGAATTAGGGCTCAGGATGAGTTGCGATTCGAAGAGGAGAAACATGCGATTTGCTCCGTAGGACGACAGCGGTGTCATCAGGTGTGCACGGAGGGAGGAACACTGTAGTGGCGGGCGGTGTCTCTGGCAACAATCGGTGCCGTTGACGACAATTTTGGTTGTCCAGAGGAAGGCACAACGACGTTGGTCATGCGAAGGGCAGAGCTGCCGCTAATGAAGGTGGAGAAGAGACCTTCGTTTCTGAAAAAGAGAAAAAAAGAAACCCTAGAGGGCTTGGGCCTCGCCTAGAAAATATCAAGTGCACCTCTAAATTTCATCTCTGCACCCATTCACTAACACGTCAGCATAAATATATCTATAAAATAACACGTCTTCTATCAAATCATCAAACCCTTAAGCCGTTTGTTTCTATTTAACGGAAGGGACTAGTTTGACTCAAAATTTTAAAAGTGAAGATCCATTTCAAACACTTTTAAAATGAGGAACTAAATTGAGATTTGTCAACGAAACTGAAGACAAAATTAGATATTAAACCTTATGAAAACTATGTTATGACATTGTTTAGAAATGTCTCTATGAAGTCTTTCAACTAACCTCGAATTAACAATAACAAGATAATATCTTAGCATAAATAATAATCACAATATCAAATTAACGATATTAGTTTAATATGTAAATATGTAAATGTTTCTCCAATAGATATATTTTGAACTTAAGATAAAGAAATTTAATATACCTAGTTGCAGCAAACTCTTTTAATATATCTATTGGATCAAGTAGGTATGAAAGTTTTAACACATTTAAGTTAAATGCTATACATTGCCGCCATTTAACTATTGATATATTAATCTTCCTTGTTTTCAGTTAATAAACCAAAACTAAAAACATGATTTGAGCCAATAAGATGAATAATGTATAAACATTACATTCAAGTGGAATATCTGAGACCTGGATCCACTTTTTGGTGGAGAATTTTAAACGCGAACCATATATATTTTTTATGAAGTCACTAACTTGCAGCTAGTGCTGTCCTGATCACCATTATTACTCCTTTATCAATATTTAGGTACATTGACACCTCAAACTTCACCACCCCTCACTATAAATATTCTTCATTGGAAGCGTGTGTTCTTCACAAGCTCTTAATAATATCTCATAGCACCATCAATATTTCCTCCTTTTCCATTTCAGCATTAATTACCCAGATTCATTTTATCTTCATCTCCTTCATGGCAAACCTTGGAGCTCGAATTAATGATGTTTCATCAAACCAAGTTGAGATCCCTGTCCATTGTGATGGTGTGGAGCCAAAACCAAGTGAAGAGAGCAATATTGACTACTCTCAAAGGGCTCAGTGGCTTCGAGCAGCAGTGTTGGGAGCCAATGATGGGTTAGTCTCTGTTGCCTCACTCATGATGGGTGTTGGAGCTGTTAAGCAAGACATCAGTGCCATGCTTGTTGCTGGTTTTGCTGGATTAGTTGCTGGGGCTTGTAGCATGGCAATTGGAGAGTTTGTCTCTGTGTACACTCAGTATGACATAGAGATGACTCAGCTTAAAAGAGAGAGGGAAGCTAATAATAATGGAGGAGTGAATGGAGAACCTCAAAGGGAGAAGTTGCCAAACCCATTTCAGGCTGCACTGGCATCAGCACTGGCATTTTCTATTGGTGCTTTGGTGCCAATGTTAGCAGCTGTGTTTATAAGGAGCCACAAGATTAGGATGGGAGTTGTTGTTGCTGCGGTTAGCCTGGCGTTGTTGGTGTTTGGAGGGTTAGGAGCAGTTCTTGGAAAAACTCCAGTGATGAGGTCTTGTCTCAGGGTTTTGATTGGAGGTTGGATGGCTATGGCTGTAACGTTTGGCCTCACTAAATTGATTGGCTCTACTCAACTTTGAATGTTATCCATATTCTTAGTAAAGGTTTTTATTGGTTTTGTAATGAGTACCTGTGCCGGCATGTGTAACTCTTTGTAGATTGTGGAAGTTTTTGTTAAAATGAACCGAACTTCGTAGGAACTTGAAAGTTGGAAGTTTTCATAATAGATAAAAATGAAAAAGTTGGGTGTTACATAAGAAACCAAAACCTATAATTATTAAGTTTTAATATTTTATATCGAATGTAGTGTCATGATTTTTATATATATATATATAGAAAGTGTTATATTTTGTAACAAGTTTGTATAGTTTGGAAAGAAGTTTTGATTGATAAAAAGAAGAATCTACTTCAGTCTATGTCTATGGTACGAGCTATATAACAGTAATTACGATTGGAAAGAGTAGACATTTAGTAGTCCAATTGGTGTTATAGTCAACCTAATTGTAAAAACTGTGTTATAGGTATAACTCATACAGACAGTGATTAATTTTTCCAGTTTATTCAAGTAATGTTCCAACAGGGCTTTCCCACTTTGAGTTCTCCATCCATATAGGTTTTATTGCGTTTTCTTTTTAATATTTAACAAACGTAAATTAGTATATAGATAAGACTGAAGACAACTAGCTGCACAATGATGTGGTCTGAATAGAAAAACTCAAGTGAGTTTACTAACTTACGTAATTTTTTAAAGTGTATCAAATTTTTGTTGTAGAAAAGCTGACAAAATAGTATGTCCTGAGACGTGTAGTTTCACTGTCCTTAAGGACTGTTGATGGATTGACAAGTGTACCAAATCGCATAAGTAATATAAAATGGTAAGATCAAGTATCGTATCCCAGAGGACTCTCAACATTAAACAATTGTGTGATAACTCGATTAATTAAGACTTAAAAGAAAAGAGATCATTGGTTTAAGATGTAAAGACAAAAAATTAAATATGAATGCAAATTGATCAATAGTAGAGTAACACAAAGATGAACGGATGTTGTTTAATATGAGATGAATATGTTATTAGGGTTTGATTTCACCAAGTTTACTCTTATGTATATAAAAATTATTCTTTTTACATTAATGTTAACGTCACTCACTAAATTACTTAGAACCCGATCCCTCGGTGCAATAAGCCTGCCTTCATTCCTAGTTCGTGTAATTCCTAGCGTTCCTAGATAACTAAGTCTGAAGATCAAGAGCTTAAGACGACCAAGTACTCATACCCTCATCCCTGAAAAATATTACCCTTGGGAGAATTCAACAAGAACCTGAATTGTAAGGAACCTCCCGGCACTCATGCAATTCATAAACCATGTTACTAAATGAGTTAAATAGAGTAAGCATTAAAACAGATGAATTCCCTAACAATTAATGAAAAAGCATATATGATTAAGAATCAATTCAAATACATGAGAGCTTACAAGGTTACATCATCCCCCAACAACAAATAGAGTTTAGTTATCCATAGACATGGAGAAACTAGATGAATAATGGAAAAACATGAGATAGTGAAACCCTAAAAGTAGAAGAGGAAGCTCCCGCCTCCAGATCCACCTTTAGAGAGTAGAAGAGTGTGCTGTTGTGTTGCTGTAGCCAGAGATCCAAAACCTAGAGCGCCTGAGTCCTTTAAATAAAGTCGAAAAATAGTAGAAACAGGGCCCGGTTCAAAAAAGTAGAAACAGAGCAAAAACTGGGCCTAATCCACAACACACGACGCTGGGGCGCCCCATTTAGGGTGCCCGAGCGGTGGACGGTTCTCATGTAGGGATTGAGCCTTCAATTGGTCGCCCAGGCTTCGGGGTCCGTCGCTCAGGCGGCCTAGGAAGGCGCCCGGGCGGTGGACGTCGTTTTTCCGAGGCTCAAGCCTCCAGATAGGGCGCCCAAGCTTCGTGCGGTTCCTCCTTTTGGTGCGTTTCCAGACATTTCTGAGCTCGAACTCCTTAGCACTTCATCTATGCTTTCCGCATTCTCTCATTATCATCAAAACAAGGGAAATTAGTCATAAAATCATCAAATTCAACCTCAACTCTCTTATTCAAAGAACTTAATGAAAAAGCATGAGTCCAAGCAAGTTTCTAAGTGAAAAAGCTTGTATTTAGTATAAAAATTACATCACAAATAACAATATTTTCAACCGTTAACACAACCCCAAACTTAGAACATTGCTTGTCCTCAAGCAAAAAAGATTGTAACTCAGCTTTTCAGAATAATCACTACAATGACTCAACCTTTTTGAAAAACTTTTTCTTTCAGATAAGTAATCACTTTTATCAACTCAGTCAAGTGCAGATGCCTTAATTCAATTAAAATCAATGTGATGCTCATATGTTTCAACAAATGCTATCCTTAAGAATGATCAATCAACCAAGCAGAGATGCAATCAGAAATTCAGAGAACTACTCCTCACCAAAGAAAGTGTATCACTCAAGCACTCAAAAGTGTATCACTCAACTCACAAGTGTATAGTGAGGTGTTGGTGTTTCTTTCACTCTGCTATCACGATGTCACACAAATTAATTTTGCCTTTCATTTAACCAAAATCAAACATACTCACAACCAGATTTTCATCACAAGGGCTTTTCTTGGCTTGTAACTTGGCTGAGCTAAGAAGAAACATGGTTTTTAAGCAATGCAAAATCCTTGAGTTAAGAGAGATATTTATGAATTTAACAATTACACACAGGTTCTCTTTTCAAGAAGATCTTTTTCTTATTCCCAATCTTTTCCCTCGTAGTGAGCTTTTCTTTCTTTTCTTTTCATTTTTCTTTTCTTTTGATTTCTCTTTTTATTTTTCTTTGTGCTCAATGCTTATTTTTCTAGCAACCCCAAACTTGAACCTTTATCAATACCTCACAAATATTCTCAACTCAACTCAAGGTAAAGAATTTAAAACAGGGTTTTCAAAACATGCTTAAGGCTAAAGGTTCAAAGGATAAAACAAATTGTTTTCTTTTTATTTGGAAAAATTCATGAGTAGGCTAAAAATTAGGGATAACAAAAGATGGCCTTGATCATATGAAACCTGGAAGCAAGTAGTTCAATCACAGAAAATTTGGGCAAAATCAATCAATGCTTCCAAAGTAATAGCAATTATTTACAACAACTCTGAAGCCCAAAACTCACACAGGTAAACTCTCAAGTCCCAGAATTCATAAAAACATCCTGCTCAGTATCTCAATCAAATTTTACCTCAAGCACCTGTTTCATACATTGTGAGCCATCATCTGTATATAGTTGAATCAAAGCAGTGTGGTTCATTCAAGCAAAGTACAGTAACAAAACAATTGATTAAAAAGAAAACAAATAACAAAACAAAAGATTAAAAAGAAAACAAATAACAAAAACAAAAGATTAAAAAGAAAGGTTTAGAAAGCCGGGTTGCCTCCTAGTAAGCACTTCTTTAACGTCACTAGCTTGACCCAATAAAGCTTAGTCTGGATCTTTAATGTTGATGCTCTTCCTTCCTTCTTGAAAAAATATCAGTAATTTCTTGGCCACCAACTTTACTCTCGTAGAATAAGAAGCTTCAATCTCAAGGATCCCCTTTTCTTTAATGTTCTTAACAACCCACAACCTGTTTTTGAATTTCACTGGTGTGTCAGGTTTGGGTTCATCACTTTTCATCTCAGGATGCTGGTGGACCCCTTTTTCTTTCTTCCCTTCTTCATCTTCTTTCACTTGTGGAGAAAAACAATTAAGCCTCTCTTTGACCAAGTTGGTAGCTTTATCTGATAAACTAGTCACTGATAGAATTTCATCTGTTGTTTTACTACTAGTTTGCTTTTCTTGAATTGGCTGCCCAACTTCAAAAACACTAAAAGTTACCTCTCTCTCTTGGTCCTTTAATGTTAGTAAGCCATCATCTACATGAATGTCAACCTTGGCTGTCTTCATGAATGGTCGTCCAAGAATGATTGATATCTCTGCATTTTCCTCCATCTCCATCACCACAAAATACACCGGGAATTGAAGCTTATCAATTTTCAGCACCATAAGGGTGTTTGATGGACCTGTCTGCCATTTGTAAGATTGTTTTTGTTGGTTTGACCTCCAGACCACCAATCTTCTTGAGCACAAATAGGGGCATTGGATTGATACTTGCTCCTAAGCCAACTAGAGCCTTCCCTATATCATAATTCTTAATGGTGCAAGGGATGATGAAACTCCCCGGATCTTTGAATTTGGGAGAAAGTGTCTTCTGCAATATGGCACTCCAATTATCCTGCACTTCTTTTTGAGAAATTGCTACATGTGCTTAGCATAAGCAGGAATTTGCTGAAGTGCTTCGGTCAAGGGTAGAGTAATCTCCAATTGCTTGAAGATCTCATTGAAACGCTGACATTGCTTCTCTTTTGCAATCTTTGAACACTCCTTAGGGTAGGAAGAATTTTCTCAATTTTTCTCTTTCCTCTCTCTACTTCTTCTTTTTCTTTTCTCTCTTCTTTCTCTTTTTCACTCAAACTTTCTTTTTCTTTTCTCTCTATTTTTCTCTCATCTTATTCCTCTCTTTTTTCCTTTTCTTTTCTCTCACTCTCTTCTTTTTCTTTCTCTTCTTCATCTATTTTTCTCTCATAAAAAATCTTACCCCTTCTAGTCATAATGGCATGAAACTCCTCCTTAGGGTTAACTTCAGTATTAGCCCCAAAACTTCTGTTAGGTGTCTCCTCCAACTTCTTGGCCAATTGACCAACCTGCATCTCCAGATTCCTTATAGCAGCTTTAGTGCTTTTATGATTGGAAAGACTGGCTTGTATGAATTGTTGGAGAGTCTCCTCAAGCTTTGTAGTTCTATCAAATAGAGAGGGTTGTTGTTGCTATTGTTGTTGTTGCTGCTGTGGTGGTCTATTGAATTGCCCACCAGTTTGCCTAAACTGGTTTTGTCCATTGCTAGGATGAGATTTCCACCCTTGATTATAATTGTTGGGACGAAACTGGTTACCCATGTAATTAACTTCTTCATTTAGATTCTCGGGCACAGCACATTGACCATTAATATGGTCACCACCACATAGTTCATAGAGTTGCTGGTGAACCTGCAAAACATTCTGGCATTCCTTTTGTGGCTGAGAAAGCTTCTTTATCAAGACTTCAAGTTGTTGAGTGATGATTTTATTTTGAGCAAGCAAGGCATCATAAGACTGTAATTGTAACACTCCCTTAGGTTGTGATGAAGTTCCTCTTTCATTGTGTATCTCATTGTCATTGGTAGCCATGTTTTCAATTAATTCATAGGCTTCCTCTAGAGTCTTGCACCTGATATTGCCTCCAACTAAGGCATCCAACATCAATTTGGTCTGTGAGCCAAGACCTCAAAGGAAAAGAATAACTACCGTTTCTTCATCAAAACCATCAGTGGGTCTCTTTCTCAGCAAGCCTTTGTATCTTTCCCATGCTTGCCCTAATGTCTCCTCCATGCCTTGTCTGAAAGAAGATATTTCCTGCTTTCCTTTGTTGATCTTTGATTGTGGGAAGTATTTATTCAAGAACTTAGCAACCACATCTTCCCATTCAGTGAAAGTGCTTTACGGAAAGAATTTAACCACAATTTAGCATTGCCTCCCAGTGAGAAAGGAAACTAGCTCAATTTAATAGCATCATCAAGTACTTTATTCAGCTTCACAGTGTTGCAGATCTCATTAAAAGTGGTAAGATGCTCATATGGACTTTCATGTGACAGTCCATTGAATTGGTTACGCTTCACAAGATGGATGAACGCAAGCTTCACCTCCATAATCGCGGTATTGACCCTCGGCTTTGTAATGCTGTTAAAATGATGAGGGCCAACCATGGTTGCATAATCTGCCAAAGTATCTCTACCAATCTGTTCACCATTGTTGTCCATGTTTCTCTGATCAGATAGTGAAAGGATCTTTGCAGCTGATTCTTTGGATATCCTACTCCTCCTGCTAGTCTCAAGTCCTTGAACAAAAGGTTCAGAACTTTTACTGCTTCGAGTCCTAACTGTATCCTGCATAAACTAAAAACAAAACCTTAGAAAATATTGTTAGCACAAAAATAAAAATAAAAATAAAAGAGACGAAAATAAAATAAAATAGAATAAAATTCAATAAAATAAAATAAAATTCAATAAAATAAAGTAAAATAGAATAAAGCCAAAATTAAGTAAGAATCACACAAATAGAATAGTTTAAATCGTGAGTCCCCGACAATGGGGCCAAAAACTTGTTGATGGATTGGCAAGTGTACCAAATTGCATAAGTAATATAAAATGGTAAGATCAAGTACCGTATCCTAGAGGACTCTCGACACTAAACAATTGTGTGATAACTCGATTAATTAAGACTTAAAAGAAACGAGATCATTGGTTTAAGATGCAAAGATAAAAATTAAATATGAATGCAAATTTATCAATAGTAGAGTAACACAAAGATGAACGAATGTTGTTATATGAGATGAAAATGTTATTAGGGTATGATTTCACCAAGTTTACTCTCATGTATATAAAAATTTTTCTTTTTACATTAATGTTAACGTTACTCACTAAATTACTTAGAACCCAATCCCTTAGCGCAATAAGCCTGCCTTAATTCCTAGTTCGTGCAATTCCTAGTGTTCCTAGAAAATTAAGTCTGCATATCAAGAGCTTAAGACGACCAAGTACTCATACCCTCATCCTTGAGAAATATCACCCTTGGGAGAATTCAACAAGAACCTGAATTGTAAGGAACCTTCTGGCACTCATGCAATTCATAAATTATGGTACTAAATGAGTTAAATAGAGCAAGCATTAAAACAGATGAATTTCCTAACAATTAATGAAAAAGCATATATGATTAAGAATCAATTCAAATACATGAGAGTTCATAAGGTTACATCATCCCCCAACAACAAATAGAGTTTAGTTCCCCATAGACATGGAGAAACTAGATGAATAATGGAAAAGCATGAGATAGTGAAACTCTAAGAGTAGAAGAGGAAGCTCCCGCCTCCAGATCCGCCTTTAAGGAGTAGAAGAGTGTGCTGTTGTGTTGCTCTAGCCAGAGATCAAAAACCTACAGCGTCTGGGTCCTTTAAATAAAGTCAGAAAAGAGTAGAAATAGGGCCCGATCCAAAAGAGTCGAAACAGAGAAAAAATCTGGCCTAATCCACGACGCACGACGCACGACGCTCGCGTGCCCCATGTAGGGCGCTCGCGTGGTGGACGGTTCTCATGTAGGGCTTGAGCCATCAATTGGTCACCCAGGCTTCGGGGTCCGCCTCTTAGGCGGCTTAGGAGGGCGCCCGGGCGGTGGACGTCATTTTTCCGAGGCTCAAGCCTCTAGATAGGGTGCCCACGCTTCGTGCGGTTCCTCATTTTAGTGCTTTTCCAGGCCTTTCTGAGCTCTAACTCCTTAACACTTCATGTATGCTTTCCGCATTCTCTCATTACCTATCAAAACAAGGGAAATTAGTCATAAAATCATCAAATTCAACCTCAACTCTCTTATTCACAGAACTTAATGAAAAAGCATGAGTCCAAGCAAGTTTCTAAGTGAAAAAGGGTGTATTTAGTATCAAAGTTACATCACAAATAACAATATTTTCAATCGTTAACAAGGACTTATCCGCGGTGTATTGCGCAAGCCCTCTAGGATACAACAGGAATTTTTCAGAATTTATGAGGATCTCAAAACTAACAAGTTATCTAAAAAGAGTATAAAATAACCCAAAATATTTTTAGAAGAGGAAAAGAGGTTGAAACTAAGAAGAAAGGAGAGTAAGAGAAGATTGATTTTGGTGTGTTTTGGAATGAGGGAAGAACTCTCTATTTATAGAGCTAGGAAAGAATAAAAGAAATAAAAGACAATAAAAGCAAAAAATATTAACGTTGGAGCACTTAAAGTTTGTTTTTAATTGTTACTAATTAAATTGTTGAACATTGCAATTAATAAAATATCAACTCTAACAAACATTCAAAACCAACGTTTCCATATTTTGTAATATAATCATAATATATTATAAAAATCCCCCACATATTGAAAAAGAAGTTGAAAGAAAAATCTTTGACTCAAATAGCTTAAACACTAAAAGAAAGATAATAAACTTTTATCCTGGGTCTCATAGGATGTAATGCATCAGAGGTGGTATAACAAGCTATATGAACCAGTCTTAGATTGAGATACTTAACACACAGTGTAGTTGGTATAGTAAGCTATATGAACCAAAGACACTTGACGTGTGTTAGAGGTTTATCAATCACAATACACCCCCACAATCCTTGCTATTATCGCTGTGTTGTGCTTACTAGGCCATGCGCGTGCTCGATATTCATGAGTGCTCTAGAGATCATGCCATCTCATCCCTCTTTTAATATTTATTCTCCATTTTAATTTTCATTTTTGAGGAACTATTCCATCAACATGCTAGCCCACTTTAAGTGGAATAGAACATAAACTTTAACTTGTCATTAGTTTTATTTATTAATAATTTATTTATATAAAACAAGTATTTGATGCTTTAATTGGTATACAAAGCAATACTTCTTGGTCAAGGAGTGATTATAGTATTTATAAATAGAACAATAAATACTTGAAAACCTCTTAAAAGAAAAGACTATTAATTTGCTCTTGGAACTTTGTTATTCGAAATAGATCACATTGAGAAAACCTTCCGTCCAGATATCTACAGCCTGGTTAAAAAGAATGACACTTTGGGTGATGGTTGGTAACATTGAATTCACTATCCACGAGATAATGAAAGTGTTGCAACATTCTCAAGAAGGATAAATGAGATTAGTGGCAGCTAACACATGTATAGTCCCATTCAAGAAACCCATCTTATTTTTTGAAATCAAAGCCATTCAAATGGAACCTAACCATGAATGGTAATTACTGCTAGTTAAAGCTGGATTGATAGAGACTGAAGAAGGATTTGTTGATTCATAGCACAAACAACCAAACATTATAAAAAAAATGTGGATTTGTTTTAAGTAATAATTTGAGAGGGCTTTGATTTTTAACAATGATAGGAGGAATGTAGTTGATGTGGTAGAAAAAATATGGATATAGTAGAATATGAAAATAATAGTTGAAAGAAGTGTATTTTCTAGTTGTTTTAGTTGTGATAGATATTGTCTTTAACAACTTTTTCTTCTTTCCAATACCAAGAAGCATTTTCATCAATCTAAACATCTCGACTAATGATGGGTTTTTTCGTTTATAGATTGTAGACTCGATAACTTTTTAACTGAGTGATATATTCCAAGAATATTCCTCATATAGTCTTGTCTTCATGTTTGTGCCTCCTTTGATCAAGAACATGAACGTAGGAGATAAATCCAAATACTCATAGGTGTTTAGTTTTTCTTCCACTCCAAGCTTAAATAAGAGACTTTTCTTAGATTGACTTAGTTGGACATCTGTTTCGAATGTAAAATGTAGTGTAGATTACTGTAACCTAAAAAGTGTTAGACATGCTTTTCTCTTTTAGGATTGATCTTGTCATCTCCATGACTTGCGATTCTTTCTCTATGACATACCATTTTTTTTGGAATATAACTGTAAGTTGTTGCTCTATGCATTCATCTTCACAAGATTTGTCAAACTCACAAGATATGCACTACTTGCCACGACCACTTCTAAGTACTTTTATCTGTTTTCCACTTTTCTTCTCGACAAGAGCCCTAAATTTCTTGAATACTCAGAAGACTTTTGACTTTGCCTTTAAGAAATAAACCAATTTCATTCTAGAGAAGTCATCAACAAAGAGGATGAAATACCTGTTGTTGTGATATGAAGGTATCCTCATTGGTCGACACGCATCGGTATTAATCAACCCAGTAAGTCTTTTGCTCCACGCTTTGTTTGTTGAGAATGGTAGTCAACATTGTTTGCCGAGGAGACATCCTTCACATGATTCATTATTCTCATTCAAGCATGGAAGATCTCTCATCATTTTATTCTAATATAGAAGCTTTAAGGCATGTTTGTTGAAGTAGCCAAATCTCCTATGCCAAAGCCATGAGTCATCAACTTTTGGTCGCATGGAAATATTAGTTACAAGTTTGACGCTTATAGAAAAACTTCTATTTCTCTTCTCCATTTTTACGTGGTCAATTTCTATCATTTTATTGTCATAAATTTTGCATGTATCATTCTCAAAATGAAGAGAATTCCATTTTCCATCATTTGACCAATACTTAAAAGATTGTTGTTGATAGGGGGTTATACCCACCTATATATCTATGTTTTTGATGATGAACAAAAGAATGTTTTATGGTTTCTTGCACAACAAATGACATAACAATTAATTTATCATTACTGTGTTTGTGCTTGAGATGCTTGATATATGTATTAATTATGTGTAAATGAATCATAAGTTTAAACAGATTGCACATTACATTTATGGTGGAAATAATTGATTAGACATTGTATATAATCTGTTAGATTTCTCCAAATATCAATATATGCTTAATAAGGGAAAAATAGTTGTGTAGTAATTGATTACATTAGTTGTATAATCGATTAACACACATTGCTATCTCAATATGTGTTTGATAAGAGCATTGATATGTTTGGAATAGAAATTGATTTGAAAATTTGCTTAAGTGTTGAACATAACCGATTACATAAGTTTCCTAATTAGTTAAATATGTTTCATATGTGAAAATCAATTTCATTTAAAAGCTCTAACTATTTCTAACGGTCATATGAATTTGTTGTTGGCTTGTATGAATCGTTTAATCGATTGCATGCACTATATAATCTGTTAAATCTTAAACAGGTGTAAAACTGTTAAAGTAGAGGAAAAGCTTAACAGATCACATTAATTACGTAATCGATTAAAGTGCGTCAGGATTCAAAAATCCTATAAATAATCGTCTTGTGCGCTGTTTCAAGACAATCTTTTGAAATATAAATTTCATAACTAACTTTTTGATTGAGTATTGATTGTAGGAGAGTCTAAGAATAGTCTTGGAGAATCACACATCAAATTTGGATTTATCATCAAGATTCTTTCAAGAAATCTGAGCTGAAGAATTATGATCAATTTTGCACTACTGGTGTATTGTTGTGAAGATCAATTTAAACATTTTTAATATGAGGATTTTGATCCTGTGCAGTGTTAAACCCTCGGCAAGTGTAACCGAATCGTATCAAGTAATAAACCTGGTAAGACCAAGTATCGTTCTCCCAAAGGACTCATGGCTTAAACATTTATGTGATTTATTGATTAGCTAAGACTTGTACAAACAATTACTTGAGATTTCAATGCAAAATACTGAAAAGTAAAGATGTATGCATGTATTGATCAATGGGCAAGAAGAAACAAAACACGTGATTTGAATTATATGGATGAATATGTTGTTGGGGTTTATCAATTTCATCCTATCCACTCTCATGTATTAAGGAATTCATCATTCTTTTCATTAATGTTAATGTCACTCTCTAAATTACTTTAAACCCGATGTCTCGGCTAAGAAAGCCTAATCATAATCAGTAGTTTACAATGCCTTGTCTCCCTAGCAATTAATCATGCATTATAGTGAACAGAAGCTTAAAGGCAACCAACCATCATACTCCTATGTCTAGGTTTATACTACTATTTGGAGAGATTCCCCAGATCTAGATTTCCCCATATTTGTCCATATCGACAAAACCAATGATCATGACATTGAATGAGTTAAACAATGCATGCTTTGAGCAAAGAGGAAAAACCCTAACTATTAATGAAAGAAAACATGTATCTTATAAAAGATCTCTTGAAGAACAAATTCCATTATATGAGAGTTTCAAAGGATTTACATTGATTCCCCAACAACAATAAAAGTTTAGTTCTCCATCGTCATGGAAGAACTAGATGAACAATGGAATGAAAGAATGAAAGATATAGAAAAACCCGAGAAAGAGAAGAGGAGAGTCATTACCATCTCCAAATCTACCCCCAAGGGGTGAAAAATGTGTTTCTGCTTCGTCCCAGCCAAAGATGACTGACCTAGGTTAACTAAAACCTTATATAGTATTCTAAAAATTACAGAAAGGTAGGCCCAAACCCAGGAAAGTGGCGCTCAGCGGCAATAGCACGTGATCAATTCTTCCCCTCAGCGGCATTTTTCCCCTCAGTGGTGCCAACGGGTTCTTAAGAGTGCCGCTCAACGGTAATTAGCGTTGAGTGGTACTTGCGGCTTCTCTTCTTTTGCACTTTTTGTGTCCTTTTCTGATTCCATCTCTGTCTCATTTCACTTCTTTCATCAAATTCATCTAAAAACCTGCAAAAATAAGGAAATCAAGCATAAAACTTGTCCAACTCTCTTATTTCCAAAAACATAAGAAAAATCTTGATTTCAAGCTAGTTTCTAAGTCTTAAAGGTTACTTTTGATATAAATTTTAAGTGTAAAAATAATAGTTTTTCAACTGTTATCATGCACGTTTGCTAGGGGAAGAGAATTGTGGTGTTCTTCTTTAGGGTTGGGATTGCTCTCAAGGTGTTTGAAGAATTGGTATTGTTCTTTGTTTTGGTAAGATTATGAGGGTGTTCACATCTTGTTACTATAAGTGATTTTGAGTGGGGTGAGAAGTACATTTAGAGAGAATATCTTTGTATTCTTGTAACTCAATCATTATAGTGGAATCCGTTCAACTAAGGTTGTTGAAGGAAGACTGAATGTAGGCTTGGCTAAACCACTATATATCGTTGTGTTGATCTTTCTCTCCTTGCTCTTTTATTGTTGATTCATCATACTTGTTTTTATTGTTTTCAAGAAAATAAAAGAATTTGCAAAACTTTTTAAAAGAAATTTTTTAAAGGCAAAATCCAATCCACCCCCTCTTGGCTTAAGATATAAGGCTTCATTTGTCTAACAATTGTCTTTTAGATTGGAAAGTAGTAAAACATCCTTGATGAATTTCGTACCTTTCTTTGTCTCCACCATGATGGTTCCTTTGCCTCGAGACTCCATCATGTTCTTTCGAAACCAAACTTTGACATTGACAAATTTATGAATGTCTTTGAAGATGCTTTAATCTTTTGTCAAGTGATTGCTGCATCCATTATCCAAGTACCAACTTCCTTCCCCTTTAGGATATTCTTGATTGGCATAGAATAAGTGTTGCTCCTGATTATGTTCTTCTGCAAAGTTTTCTTGATGCTTCTTTTTATTATGACAGTACTTCTATAAGTTACCAAATTTCTTTTCTCCTTTTACAGATGCTATATGGAAGATATTGTCCTTGACGGGTCATAGAGAAGCTTCTAGAATTTTTTTTTCTAGAAATTTCTCCTCTACTTTTATTTCCTTCACATTTTTAATTCTAAAACTATAATTTTAGCTTTGATTGAAAGACATTTTGGATCGAGTCTGCTTCATGCCTTTTCAATCTTTGTTCATATGCTTCAATAGAGCCTATTACTTGTTACTAACAATGTAGTCAAATTTTTTGTTTGTTCAATCACATCTACGATTACATCATATTTTTGGGGAATAGAAATTAAAATTTTCTCAACAATTTTTTGTTCAAGAATATTTTCCCATATGCTCTCATTTGACTAACTATTTCTTTTATTCTATAATAGTAGTCTTTAACGATCTTAAATTCTTTTATTCTTATTAATGCAAACTATTGTTTTAGAGAATGAAATTTAACATTGTATATCTCATCAATCCTTGAAACTCCTCTTGTATTATGTTTTAGGCTTGCTTTGCACTTATGGCACCTATTATTCTTGGAAAATTTGTGTCATCAACTCCTTGTTGAAGAGAAAATAAAGCCCTTAAATCCTTTTGCTTATTTTCCTGCAAGTCCTTCTTCTAAGCTGTAGTAAAAGTAGAGGTGTCTTTTGGAATAGTGAATCCCTATTCCATAATGTCCTATAAATCTTGAGAGCGAAAGAATGTCTTTATTTTGACACTCCAAAAATCAAAATTTTCTCCTGTGAAAATAAGTACTGCAATTGATAATGTTTGATTGGTAGTACTCATGGGTTGAGATAATATTTTAGAAGTAGTATAGAATGTAGTTATACTTTTGTCTAAAGTAGTTGAAATTTTTTATCTATGTCCAGTAGATGACCAAACATAACTCTAGTACCATTAATATTTTGACATTGTGAAAGAAATAGTTGATGGGGTAGAGAAAATGCGGAGATAGTAGAATGCGAAAGTAGTACTTGGAAGAAGTGGATTTATAGTTGTCTTAGTTGTGGTAGATGTTGTCTTTAACAATTTTTCTTAACATGTTTTATGCCATATGTCCCATAATATTTAGGGAGTTGAGATTGAAACATAAGAACTCTAGCTACATTTAAAATGTGTTGGTGTTTTGAACTCGTCTATTTTGTTGGGTTGTATAGACACGACTAGTTTGATGAAGCATTCCTTTAGAAGAGAAAAAGTCATATTGGAAAAATTCAAGTTCATTGTCAGACCTTACACATTTGATGGTACCAAAGTGCATATGTAGAATCAAATTTGGTGGATTCTGTCACTTATGAACAATTTTCATATTAGGGTCGTTGCTATTTTAGAAGGCCAAGAAGACTTTAGTTAGACTGAGCTTTGACCAATTGGAATTGTCCTAAGTATCTAATGAAGAGTTTTTAGGATTCCTTTCTTGTGCAACAACATTGACGATAACAAAGGGAAGAGGAAGAGTTATCCAGTTCTTCCTAAAGAGATTTGAGTGCTGTAAAATAATCAGTCACATAATGGGTGCCTTGTCGAATACCATATGTTTTTGTTCATAAAAGTTGTTGGTTGGTAAAGATAAGTATCGTAGAAGGTGTATACATTGTTTTGTCTAAAAGATGTTAAGTGAATATTGAATATTGTTGTGGGGACTTTACAAATGTGTACTGAGAGTAACAAAAGAAAGCAATATGTATGTAAGCAATGACAAAGATCTTAGCTTTTAGAAGAGATTGAAAGGGTGAAATCTATGTTCAAACACATAATATCTATTAGCACAAAGCTGAAGAGAAGAAGTTTTGATGATGTCTCAAAGTCAAGTCTCAAGTGCTCTTGTTGTAGGAAGATATTCATGAAGACTTGTTTTTTATATTAAACATTTTGTAATTTAGTAGATTGATATATAGGGTGTGGTTTATCTTTGATTCTATGTATTATTTGCCTTAGGTTGTGTTTAAATGCGTTTTGAATCAGAAAACCTCATTTTATACTTAAGATCATATCGATTACCAACTTATGATAATCAATTATTAGTAATCGATTATGACTTGCCATAATCGATTATCACGAGTAATTTTGAGAATTTTCAAGCAACTTTTTGACTGTTGTGCATTCATTGATGCATGATTGATTACCATAAGTGGATAATAGATTATTACACGCTAGCTAACAACAAATTTTTGGAGGTATCTTTGAGTGAAATCTATATAAATTAGATTGGGACTCTCATTCTAAAATACAGAACAAATACAAAACTCATATCTTTTCTGGTATGTGTTGTGATAAGTGTTCTAGGGTTTGTGTAACCCTTGTGTGTTGGCTTTGAGAACTTGGTGTGGACATATAGTTAGAACTTTCACTAGGAGTGTGATTGAGTATTGTTGTTGTTGCTGAGTTAAAGTCTGTCATTCCTTTGTGAAGATTCAAAGGAGGTGTTTGTGAAGATTTAAAGGAGGTGATCATCCTTCGTGAAGCATTTAGAGGAGGTGTTCATCCCTTGTGGGTTTCAAGGAAAGTGAATTTCATCTCTTGGGGTAACAAAAGAGGTGTTCTAACCTTAAACTGTTTTATTTTCTTTATGATTGTAATAGTTTGTTGGCTTGTGATAGTTAAGTGTTAATTCTCGGTTGAGATTAACAATTGGACGTATGATCTGTGTGATTCGAACCAGTATAAAAATCACCTATGCAATTTTCTCTCTTCCTTACTCTTTAATTTGTTTAAAATTGTTGTTAAGAAATTTATATTTTATGAGGAAATTACTAAAGGTATTATTTGCAATAAAAAACCAATTCACCTCCTCTTGGTTTGTTATACACGCTAACCATTCCGTTGCACCGCTTTGACAATATCTTGATGAATGTATGTAAATTTTATATTTATAAGATATTAATTTATTGTTGAAAAAATAAGTTCTAGTAGATTTGCAATTAAGTGAATTTCTTCATCAAGATGTACTGATTGTACATGTAAATCCCTTTGACATTTAGGTATTGGCAACAAAGAGGGCACTTATGGAACAAATACGATTTCAATTATCTAAATTAACAACTAATAATCTTTATTAGTCGAACACAAAATTGTAGAACAAAAAAAATTAAATCCAAATACAACAAGTTAGCAAAAGCAAAAATGAATACCAAAATTTCCTTTGTCGACTAGCATTATTTAAGTTGACACTAGTAGTATATGTTATTACATTTTGATGTTAACGTTACATCATCAAGACCTTTAGAATTACTATTGATAAAGCTCTTAACAACGGTTAAAAAGAGGAATCAACAACGGTTCATGAATTGTTGTTAATCAAGGTATTCTTGAATGTCCTATTCAATCGATGATAGGTGAAATCGTCATTGTTTATGGAGCTTTTAAAGACGATTTTTTAACTAAACTATATTGTCAAACTTTTTCCAACTGTGAGACTAGAACGACATGACAAAAAGGATGTTCCAAAGGCGACAGAGACACTGCTCCAAATGCAAAGAGAGGTGTAGTAGGGAGGTTCCAAAATGTGGCCGGATGGCTTCCCAATTGCAATGGCAAATGACAAAATGCAACAGTGTTGAGTGACAGACAATAATCGTGGAGATTAGTGGCCAAAGAAATGAGTTGCAGGTAGGAAAAGAAGAAAATTTCGAAGTGAAATTGATGAATGTTTACACTGCAATATTGTGTTGAGTAAAATATATTTCTAAAAAACGACGAAGGTTTTGAAACGAAACTATCGTTGTTTTTTTATTTATTTAAACTGAATTTTTAATCACAATTTTAGAAGTCAAACATCATTGTTTTCTTAAGTTTTAATGACAGTGTTGGTAGGAATCCATTGTTGTTTTCTAAATTGGACTGTTAACGACAAAAAGAGAACCACCGTCATTTTTTTTTTTTAAATTTGACTATTAATGGCAACAAGGAACTGTCATTTAAAAACTTCATTTTATTTTAAGATTGTTACCACAATTTTTATTACAACAAAGAGTCTAGTGGTTAAAATGGGCAGTTGAAGACCTTTTCTTTCAATAATGAGTCGATTTGTACACATATGCTGTTGATGCTGATCACGGGTTAGTGTCCACCTTTCATCATTTGTATCAATTTTCGCTCCATGTTAGAAAAAAAAAGTAAATTTGAAACTGTATACAATAAATGGAAAAAAGTTATTTGCACAAATATTTTTTAACGTTATTGACACTTATCTTTATTCTTTTTTTTTTCTCTTTTTCTTCTTTTAAAATATATAAAAATTCATTCTTATGACTATTTTACATATGTACGTACCATTATTTTACTTTAGTGTAAATAGTTTGGTCTTTTCATGTGGAAGGATTTCTTAAGGAAATTTGTATCTTACCTTCTTACTAGTTTTTTAAGTTTAAGTTAGTCTATCTTTCCCAAACTTTTGTAACTACTTTATTTTATATATTATAGTGTCGTTATGACTGAAAGAAATGATAAACACGGGCAAGTTGTCAGTCTAGCTAGTTGTGATTGTAGTATATATAGTGATGTATATGCATTCTCTTTTATTTAAAAAGAAAATTGTAGAGATTGTAAATTTTTTACTTAACAAAAATATTTCTCTGGGTTAGTATATTTTATTCCTATACTCAACATAATGGATTTGGGGATCCAAGTATTTATGATTAAATAAGTTAGGGGAGTGTGTATTCCGCAAGAAAGCCACATGCCACATCATTGAATACCAAACATAAAAGAATTAAAATTAAAACTAGTATCTTCTCGTTGCATTTAATTCCATTAAGAAAATATTATTTCAAAGTGGAATGTGCATTATTGCTAATTTTCCCGTAGTGGGTTCGTCAGGTTGTACTTTTTGTCTGCTTTAAGGACATGCAGTGAGAATACTGAAATTCCCACTCAATTTCTCCAATTTTAAATTTTTAACGTGTTCAATTTCACTTTGTTAGGTATTCTTATATCAGATTCCTTTCTCTTTCCTTTCACACAACCATATAGTTCGTAACAAGTTATTTTTTGTGGCCTCTTGCTGTTTGCAGACAAAACCCATTAGTAAATATAATTATCATAATACTATAGCAGGATTTGTAATATTTACCTGGTTGTTTAGCAGATTCTTTATGTTAAATTTATGGGTTTTAGAACTGTTCGATAATTTGAAAAACTCCAAAAGAATCACTTGAATGTTAAAATTGTTAAATGAGTATTTAACTTGATTCATACTAAATTTTGTTAAAAAAAATTAGTTTAGTACAAAATAGTTAAATAATATTATTTGTTTAAACAACTCATTTAACCACTGCTATGTCTTATACTATTTAGTAGGAAAATTTGTTGAGCTAAATTGATTAACTTCAAACCATTCGGGTTAGCTCTGCATATACTAAATAACAAAGAAAATGCTAATCAATGCTTTTGATTTTTAACTTCCCGTATTCATACACATATTCACTTTCTTTCACATGCAAAATTATCGTGAATGATATTTCAACTATATTCTTTTCTTTCTCCAAAAATGAAACTAATTACTCCCCGACAATCATCCTTGGCATTTTCGAATGAAGTCTGTATTCTAATTAATGCCCATTACGTAAGTATTCATGTTGCAGAGTTTCTATGGTTACCACGTTTGTATTTTGCTCAAACAAAGAACAACAATTTATCTGGGTAAAGTGATTAATATAGGATTAACTTTTCTTATCTGATGCATGTCTTGTAATAGTTGAACAGAAAAAAGAAAATCATTATCTCATCTAACATGTATAAACTAAACAGATGTAGGGTTATTGAAAGAAAGGTTATCATAATATTTAATGAGTCACTTTAAGGGAAAATTTTCTTAAATTGCAGAAAGATAAATTTAATGCCAAGTTTTGGCTGTTTTTGCTTCAAGAAAGTGCGTAGCCTTATCTTTCGTGTGGATTACACACTCCTCCAATTTATTATTTACAAACTTTAATTGCCACTATATCCGGTGGAGTGTGCACACTCCATCAAATATAATATATATATATATATATATATATATATATATATACATTAATTATATGTATACCTATTTCTATCTCATTGCCAAGTGTTTCATTTCTTTTACTGGGATATTTTCCTTCTATCATTGTCTAAACTACTTAAAGTTTACATATTGATTTATCCGTAAGATTGAAAAAACAATAAAAATTTACACTCGTCTTGTATAGTGGAACAATTATAAGTAATATGGATCCTCTCAAGAAATTTTCCTAAACGATGATGTAACGAGAGACATAAATAGAATGATAACATTGAATAGGTTCCATATTCACTTTTTTCATTTGTTCGTTTTTCCCCCCTGCTCACATGGTTTTATATGAATATTGCACGGCTCATGAGTTTAATTTGTCAGTTTTATATCTTTAAGTATGGAAATCTTTTATGCATTCACTAAATATGTTCGAAAATAATTGTCATTTTAAGAATTTTAATTTATTTTAAAGCTATTTTAAAATAATTAGTCATTTGGAAAACTGAAAGGACATTATTTGTCTATATATCCACCATGTGTAATGCGTATATAGACTTTGAATGCAGCAACATAAAACAGATAAGTCTCTAAACAAACATGCAAGCTAAATTTCCATTCCTTCATTTCTTCATCTATATTATGACTTTCAAACTAATGAACCAAAAATGTAAACATTATTGAACCAAGCTAGAGGATACTATCTACAATGAGACTTGGATCCATTTTTTGGTGGTGAATTTTTAACCAGTCACTAACTTATCGTTAGTGCTGTCCTGATCACCACACAACTCCTTTATAAATATTTAGGTCATTTACGCCTCAAACTTGACGACTCCTCACACTATAAATATTCATCGCTAGAAGCGTGTGCTCTCCACAAGCTCTTCATATAACATAATTCTCATAAATTTCCTCCTTTTCCATATTAAGTATTTCCCAACTTCATTTCACCTTTATTATCCCACATGGCCAACCTTGGAGCTAGAACCAATGGAATCTCATCAAACCAAGTTGAGATCCCTATCCATGCAAATGGTGTGGAGTCAAAACCAAGAGAAGAGAGCAACATCGACTACTCTCAAAGGGCTCAGTGGCTTCGAGCAGCAGTGTTGGGAGCCAATGATGGGTTAGTCTCTGTTGCTTCACTTATGATTGGTATTGGAGCCGTTAAGAAAGAGATGAGTGCCATGCTTGTTGCTGGTTTTGCTGGATTAGTTGCAGGGGCTTGTAGCATGGCAATTGGAGAGTTTGTGTCTGTGTACACTCAGTATGACATAGAGGTGACTCAGCTTAAAAGGGAGAGAGAGGCTAATAACAATGGAGGAATGGATGGAGAATCTGAAAGGGAGAAGCTACCAAACCCTTTTCAGGCTGCACTGGCATCAGCACTGGCATTTTCTGTTGGTGCATTGGTGCCAATGCTAGCAGCTGTGTTTATAAGGAGCCACAAGATTAGGATGGGAGTTATTGGTGGTGCAGTTAGCTTGGCATTGTTGGTGTTTGGAGGGATAGGAGCAGTGCTTGGAAAAACTCCAGTGAAGAAATCTTGTTTGAGGGTTCTGATTGGAGGTTGGATGGCCATGGCCATAACATTTGGCCTCACTAAATTGGCTGGCTTTGCTGAACTTTGAACATCATCAGTTACTTGTCATTTAAGTTGTGGCTTCTTTTTTTAAGGGAATAAGTTGTGGCTTCTTTAGGATATTAGGATTCATTGAGTTTTCTATGATGTCTCCGAGCTTTATCTCAACTCTTTATCATGTTTGCTTTTAGTATTTCGTGTAGTATGTGAAACTGTCACAGTGGAAATATATGTATAATATGTGTCTATTGGTGTCAATGTACCACTGTGTATTAATATTTGAAGTTAAATATATTTGTATCCATTAACTTAACTAGAAAATTGAAGTTAATCTGTTTTTCAAATTTTGTACTAATTTCTCAATTTTATAATAACTTAAATTTAGTCATTTTAATAACTTTTTTTTTGTGATTGTAAAGACATTTTTTAATAAATATTGAACATGTAAGCAGAATAAACAACTAAAATACTATCGTAAACTTAACAAAATTAAATTTATATATTTTTAAGTTGAAAGTTTAATTGAATTAAAATTAGAAAAAAAAAACTAATCCAAAATTTTATTAAAACTTAAGAGAACAAAAACTTATTTAATCTTATATTCAAATTTATATATATAAACTCTTTTTTATTGATGATGCAAAATTTAGATTTGATTTTAGTTCCGGCTATATGCTTCGGATTTGCTATATGAATAAACAAACAGTACTCCCTCCTTTTTTTTCTTCTTTTTTATGAAAAAAAATAAGAAATGTAATATTTTTCAATCCTCATAAAATAGTTATTACTTTTTATATATTTTTTTATATTAATAATAAGTGTATAAGTCTAAATTATTTAAAGATTAAATTAAAAGTGTCAGTATAACTGACAAACGATAATAATTGTTTCTTAAAAAAAAAAAATTAAAAGGAACATATAAATAAAACTAAATAAAGCTAACAACTAACAAAGAACTATTATTCACTTGAATATCTTGTCCTCATGGGATGTGTGTAGTAATTTGATATTTCTGTAGCAAGATTTTGGAAGTAGGTCCATATGCATGCATACATATATATACATACATATATACATACATATATACATACATACATACATATATATATATATATATATATATATTTTTTTTTTTTCTGAATTGAAAAATCCCTTTTCAGCTTCAGAACCCTAAGTTTATTTTCTGAAGATTTTTCCCTAAAAAGTTTTGAGGTGTTTTGGTTGTGTACGGATTTTGCATCTACAAGAATGGTGGATATATTTGGTATTAAAATCAAATGATGCTAACTTTTTTACTGGATTAATATTGTGACTGCATACATTTGACTTTGAATATTGTTAATTACTTACCAAAGCATTTTTCTCATTTTTTGTATTTTCATTTTCACACCAAAGACATACAACCAATTGGAGCTTCAATAAAAAAATATTATTATTATTGTTATTTCAAAATGGGTCACCATTTTCAGTGGATTCTATTAAACTTCTTGTGGATGGTAGTGTTGTGTTGTGGCTTTTAAACATATTGTGTCCTCATATGTAATGCAACCTTAAAATATTTAAATTTAGTAATTTTATAGAGGAACAAATAGCTAAATAGATTGTGACATCATTTTAGAATCATTAAATATTTGTTTAGAGTTAAAGTGGATATGTTTATTTAAAATGAAAGTTTGCATTAAGTGGAAATTCAATTATTCTATCAGAGAAATTAAAATATAAAATGAATTATTTAAAATATTTAAATAATAAAAACAACATGGATTGTGAGTAATTCAAATTTTATATCTTTTACTTTTCTTGAAATATTAAATCATGGATCCAAACATAGTGGTGAAGAAGAAAAATAAATAGACTAAGCAGTTGTGGAGACCGGTAATTGTCGCGCCAAATAATAAATTGGGAATATATCTAGATAATATAATCTTATTCTTAATATTGGTTACATGATTTTAATATCTTCAATAATAATTCTCTAAACATAAAAATTATCCTTAGTTTATAATTTGAAAAAACTTATTTTAGTATTTGTCACAAATGTTTATAAAATTTGTCATTAAAAAATTACAAGTTGTCCACTTAATAATTTTATTTCGTATTATATTTTTGTCATTCAAAAAATATAAAATTAAATAAAATAATGGTATTTAGGATTGTTGCTACCCACGTGCTCAATTCACTCACGCAAACTACTTGATTATTAAGAAAATAATACCTTGACACTATATATTATTATTTTAGGTTGTTAAATGGAATATTTTGTTTGATGGTGTTTAACATATGACCATCTTAATGTGAATCGAATATAAAAGTTTGCAAAAAAAACCCAAGACACTTCTCATAAAGAAATCATACAAAATCTCAAACGAATATTAGATGAAATACACATAACGTGCTAATGCTGGAAGAAACAAAAACGTTTACAATAAGTCAATACACGTAAACAATAAGACACAATTTTTTTTTTAATTTGGCTTGGATATTGTTAATTACTTACCAAGATGTTTTTCTCATTTTGTTTTTTTATCTTAATTGGTTAAGAAGTTGAAGAGTCAAGTCGCAACTACTGTTAATAATCGATTATTTCAATAGGTAATCGATTATTATAGAAAGTTTTTGACGGAAAACTCGTAGCCAAGGGTCCAACCACTAAAAGTATGGCCAAACTCTTCGAAGAAGAATCATCCATAGAACGAGAAATAAAGGTGTGTTTCACTTGGGCCATCATGGAAGAAGAAGAAGTAGTGTAGGATTTAGTCCTTGTATTCGATCATGTAGTGTAGGTTTTATTAAAGCTTGTATCACTAGTGCAGAAAATGTCTTTAATGTCACCATTAGATGTTAGATAACCAAATATCCAACATAAAATATGACTGGTGACATTTTTGTAAATAAAATTACTATTTAGACGTCGACTTTGAGGGACACCGACGTCTATATTAACAAAGACGTGTGCTCCCCATGGACGCCAAAAATATGGGAGAAATTAATATTTTATTCGTCTTAAACGTCCGACTTGAGAGAGCCCCCGACATCTAAGGGTCATTTAGACATCAGATTACCCTATTGGATGCCAAAATGGTCGCGCCAGAATCACAAAAGTCATTTTTTGACGCCATTTAGACGTCTGATCCCTTCACCCCGACGTCTAAATAGCCCTTAGACGTCGGATTCCCCCTATGGGATGCCAAAATGGTTAGCCCAGAATCTCAAAAGTCATTTTTTTCGCCATTTAGACGTCCGATCCCGCCACCTTAACGTCTAAATTTAGACGTCAGCCCCCCTAAAGTTGGACGCCAAATGGCCTGCAGAGGTAGGTAGAAAGTGACTGTTCCATTGCCCTTATACGTTGGCTCGTTAGCCCAACGTCTAAACACACCTTAGACGTCAAACCCCGAAAAGTCGGACGCCAAAAGGCTCTGCCAAAATTGATCTTTTAAATGATTTACACGTCGACTTGGTAAGGGCCCCGATGTGTAAATCACTATAGACATCGGCCAAGGAGGGGGACCGACCTCTAAAACATTTTTATTACCCAAACCGCGAACTCGGGGCAGTTACGCTCATTACTCATCATCTTCCTCCGCACGTTTTCTCTCCGTGGTTGTGCATTTTTCAGGTGCGTTTTCTCTCTTTTGGACCATTTAAACTTAGTTTTACTCTGATTAAATTACTCTTTGATGAATTATCTTCCATTTGAACCGATTGAAATGTGTTATTGATAACAGTTGAAAAACTGTTATTTTCATGCTTAAAATTGATACTAAAAGCAACCTTTATACTTAGAAACTAGCTTGAAATCATGCTTTTCTTCATATTTTCAGAAATAAGAGACCTGGACAGGTTTATGCTTGATTTCAGTGTTTTTGTGCAAGTTTTAAGGTGAATTTGGTGAAAGAAGTGAAGAAGGAGAGAGATGAAATCAGAAAAGACATCAAAAAGTGCAAAAGGAGAAGCCGAAGTCACCGCTCAGCGACAGTTTACCGCTGAGCGGCACTCAGGAGCTCACGGGAGGAACGCTGAGGGGCAAAATGGCCGCTGAGGGGAAGAAACGTGACACGCACTCACCGCTGAGCGGTATTTTACCGCTGAGCGGCACTTTAATGGGCTTGGACCTAATTTTCTGTAACTTACGAATAATATATAAGCTTTAGGGTTTCCTAGGGTTAGGTATCTTTGGCTGGAACGAAGCAAACACTCTCTCTTCCACCCCTTTGAAGGAGGATCTTGGATGCTGAGGCTTCCTCTTCACCTTTTTAGGGTTTTATCTTTCATTCTTTCATTGTAATTCATCTAGGTTCACCATGAATATGGTGAACTAAACTCTGTATGTTTGTTGGGGAATCAATGTAATCTTTTGAAGCTCTCATATATGGAATCTGTTTTTACATCTTTTAATTAAGACTTATGCTTTCTTTCATCATTAGTTAGGGTTTTTCCTCTTTGCTTAATGCTTGCATTGTTTAACTCATTCGATGCATGATTATTGGTTTTGTTGATACGGGCGCGTACGGGGAAGTCTAGATCCGGGGAATTTCTCCCAATATGATATTGGTTGTCGTTAAGCTCCTGCACTTATGAACTGATCATTAGGAATGCTAGGAATTGTATGAACTCGTGATTAGGGAGAAGCCTTCTTGAAAGGTACTTTAGAGAGTGGCATTAACAATGATGATTTGAATGTTGAATTCCTAAAATATATGAGAGTGGATAAGATGAAATTGACCCCCAACAACATATTCATACATAAATTTCATTGAAAGTGTTTTTCTTTTGCTTTTTGCCATTGATCAAAACTTCATGCATACATATTTAATTTTCGTCTTTTGCATATAAAATCCAAATATTTCGTCTTTAAGTCTTAGCTAATCAAGAAACCACATAACTAAACTAGGCCGTGAGTCCTTTGGGAAGAACGATACTTGGTCTTACCAAGTTTATTACTTGAACGATTCGGTCACACTTGCCTATTGAAAAACAAGTTTGTGACATCATATTTTGGTATTCATAAATTTGTCCATCAAGTTTTTGGCGCCGCTGCCGGGGACTCGTGGTTTAACTTGTTAATTTGTGTGATTATTGATTATCTTTGACTTTAATTTTGAATTTCTGTTTTTTTTTTATTTTATTTTCTGTTTTTATTTTTTCGGTTTTTATTTTATTTTATTTTCTGTTTTCTGTTTTTATCTTCTCTTATATCTTTTTGTGCTAACCAAATCTTTTCTAGGGTTTTGTGTTCTTGTGTATGCAGGAGGCAATTCGGACTAGGAGCAAGAAAACAACAGAACCTCTGCTTGAAGGATTAGAAGACAGTAGACGGAGGAGAAGAATCTGAACATCTAGAGAACTTTTCCCTCCTCCGGAAACTCTGTTATAACCATCACCACAAGGTTCTGATAATAGCACAGAAAATATGGAGAATAACAATGTCAGAAGAACTCTTGCTGATTACACCAATATAGCTGGACCTCAGCACTTTAACAGCATAGCTAGACCAAGAGTCAATGCAGCTAACATGGAGGTCAAACCAGCACTGATCCAACTGGTGAAAAGCAATCAATTTAATGGGTTATCTCATGAAAGCCCATATGAGCACCTTACTACATTCAATGAAATTTGCAACACAGTCAAAATTAATGGGGTGCCAGATGAAGCGATCAAACTTAGTTTGTTTCCTTTCTCATTGGGAGGCAATGCTAAGCTTTGGTTGAATTCTTTTCCAGAAGGAAGTTTCACAGAGTGGGAAGCAATGGTAACAAAGTTTTTGAACAAATACTTTCCACAATCAAAGGTGACAAAAGGCAAGCAAGAGATATCTTCATTTAAGCAGGGCATGGAAGAATCATTGGGGCATGCATGGGATAGATACAAAAGTCTGTTAAGAAAAACACCCACGCATGGCTTTGAAGAACAGGAAGTAGTCTTAACTTTCCTTGGAGGGCTTGGTTCACAAACCAAGATGATGCTGGACACCTCAGCAGGAGGCAATATTAAATGGAAAACTCCAGAGGAAGCCACAGAAATTATAGAAAACATGACTACTAGTGATAATGAGCTGCACAGTGAGAGAGGAGCTCCTATGCAACAAAAAGGGGTTCTTCAATTACAAACGCATGATGCCTTGCTAGCTCAAAATAAAATTCTAACTCAACAGTTGGAGACTCTGACTAAAACTCTTGCACAATTACCTAAAGAGTTGAAAACTGCTGCACAGGTACAAACCCAGTTGTGCGAATTATGTGGAGGTGATCATATCAATGGTCAATGTGCTTTTCCAGTGGAAGCCGTGGAGGATGTTAATTTCATGGCTAATCAATTTCCATACCGTCAAGGGAATTACAATCAAGGGTGGAAACCACATCCAAGCATTGGTCAAGGACAAACTGGGCAAGCTAATCAATATAATAAGCAGCAGCAACCAACCTTTTGGCAACAGTTATCTATGCTTAATGAAAGATCAAAAAGGTTGGAAGAAACTCTTCAGCAATTTATACAGAAAACTGAATCTTCTCAAAAGAGCACTGAAGCTGCTATAAAGAATTTGGAGATTCAAATGGGTCAGATTACCAAGCAATTGGAAGAAAGGCCAAATAGAAATTTTGGGGCTAATACTGAGGTTAACCCCAGAGAAGAGTGCAAAGTGGTAAAGAGTGTGAATGAAGAGATAATTGAGTTAGAAGAAGGAGAAACAGAAGAAAGAAGAGAAATAGAGAGCAAAAATATGTTTCCTTTTCCAATAAATCAAGAGAAACAAATGGACTTCACAGAATTATTCAGAATGGTGGATAATGAAGCACCTTGGGAACAGATTCTACAGAAAATTGCAGTTTACACAAAATCTGATGAAGAAATCTCTACAAAGAAGAGACGTAGAGATGATGAGGCAAAAGAGTGTATAACTGTTAAGGAAGAGTCATTCCCTCCTAAAGCATCAGATCCAGGCAGTTTTTCTATCCCTTGTACTATAGGGAAGAAAAAGGTAAAGAAAGCTCTCCTTGATTTAGGTTCAAGTGTTAACTTGATACCTTATTCTTTACTGGAGCAAATCGGCAATGTTAAAGTGAAACCTGCAAAGGTTAAAATAGTAATGGCCGATGGATCTTCAAAGGAGCCATGTGGGATTGTAGAGGACATTATAGTTTGTGTTGGCAAACTTCAGTTCTTGGCAGACTTTGTGGTGATGAAGATGGAGACCGAGAAGATACCTATCATACTTGGAAGACCGTTTATGAAAACGGCCAGGGCTATCATAGATGTAAATGAAGGTATAGTGGTGCTCCAGGACAGAGAGGAGAGAGTAGTGGTAGATGTCTTCAAAGATGAGACGCAAGCAAAGGAGGAAGAAGCTAGTTATAAAGCTGCATTTCGACATGCACCCATGACTAGCCGTAAAGATGAAAATCTTGAGGTTTCAGGTAACCATTGTTTGTTGTTTCAGGTACCCAAGGAAGAAGAGATTGGAAGAGGAGAAGAAATTCCTAGTGACTGGAAGAAAAGAAGACTCTGATAACAGTTGAAAAACTGTTATTTATGATTAAAATTGACACTAAAAGCAACCTTTACACTTAGAAACTAGCTTGAAATCATGCTTTTCTTTATATTTTTGGAAATAAGAGAGCTGGACAGGTTTATGCTTGATTTCAGTGTTTTTGTGCAGGTTTTAAGGTGAATTTGGTGAAAGAAGTGAAGAAGGGGAGAGATGAAATCAGAAAAGACATCAAAAAGTGCAAAAGGAGAAGCCGAAGTCACCGCTCAGCGGCAGTTTACCGTTGAGCGGCACTCAGGCACTCACGGGAGATCCGCTGAGGGGCAAAATGGCCACTAAGGGGAGAAAACAAGACACGCACTTACCGCTGAGCGGCACTTTAATGGGCTTGGACCTAAGTTTTTGTAATTTACGAATGGTATTTAAGCTTTCGGGTTTCCTAGGGTTAGGTATCTTTAGCTGGAACGAAGCAAACACTCTCTCTTCCACCGCTTTGAAGGAGGATCTTGGATGTTGAGGCTTCCTCTTCACCTTTTTAGGGTTTATTCTTTCATTCTTTCATTGTAATTCATCTAGGTTCACCATGAATATGGTGAACTAAACTCTGTATGTTTGTTGGGGAATCAATGTAATCTTGTGAAACTCTCATATATGGAATCTGTTTTTACATCTTTTAATTAAGACTTATGATTTCTTTCATCATTAGTTAGGGTTTTTCCTCTTTGCTTAATGCTTGCATTGTTTAACTCATTCGATGCATGATTATTGGTTTTGTCGATACGGGCACGTACGGGGAAGTCTAGATCCGGGGAAGTCTAGATCCGGGAAATTTCTCCCAATATGATATTGGTTGTCGTTAAGCTCCTGCACTTATGAACTGATCATTAGGAATGCTAGGAATTGTATGAACTCGTGATTAGGGAGAAGCCTTCTTGAAAGGTACTTTAGAGAGTGGCATTAACAATGATGATTTGAATGTTGGATTCCTAAAATATATGAGAGTGGATAAGATGAAATTGACCCCCAACAACATATTCATACATCTATTTCATTGAAAGTGTTTATCTTTTGCTTTTTGCCATTGATCAAAACTTCATGCATACATATTTAATTTTCGTCTTTTGCATATATAAAAATCCAAATATTTTGTCTTTAAGTCTTAACTAATCAGTAACCCACACAACTAAACTAGGCCGTGAGTCCTTTGGGAAGAACGATACTTGGTCTTACCAAGTTTATTACTTGAACGATTCGGTCATACTTGCCGATTGAAAAACAAGTTTGTGACATCATAATTTGGGGTTCATAAATTTGTCCATCAGACTCCAACTTGGCACACCTGTAAGAATCAAGAACAAGTTGTGGGTTGTGAAGGGCTTTAAAGAGAAGGAGATGATAGAGATAGAGTCTCCATATTCTAGAAGGACCAAAACAGTTCAAAGGAAACAGCTGAGGAGTTGGTGGAATGACAACATCAACTATAAAGAAGATGGAACTTGAACTTTATTGGGTCAAGCTAATGACATTAAAAGAGCGCTTGCTGGGAGGCAACCCAGTGAATTTAAAAACTTTTGATTTGGTTTTGTAATTTTTAATTTGTGAACATTTTTTTGTAATTATTTTGTTGGAGATAGCATCTACTGAAGGATGCTAGGTGGTTAAGTATCTACTGAAGGATACTATGGCTGTAACACCTACTGATGGGTGTTGGTAAGAAAATTTTGCACCTACTGAAGGGTGTTGGTGGATTTTGGGTCAGGCTCGTGACGTTAAACAAGCGCTACCTGGGAGGCAACCAGTTGATTGAATATTTTTGTTGTTTGTTTTAGTTAGGGTTGCATAAGCATTGTAAACATTAAATTGCAGGGAACCAGTGAGGGGCACATATGAGAGGCACGTAGGTTAAGAAAAGAAGGTGAAGAACACATCACGAAAGTGCCGCTGAGCGGTACTTTACCGCTGAGCAGTACTCTCGCAGAATGGGTTTTAGTTCCCCTTAGCGGGACCCGAGCCCATTAGGGTATTTTTAAACCCTAAGCTGCGTACTTTCACACTTTCAGATTTTTCTCTGCACAAACACTCCCACATACCTTCTCCAAGGTTTTCCACATCTTTTCACTCTTCCCTCTTAAGAAAATTTCTCTTCCACTCATTTTTCACTAGTGTGCCATCAAAGTTTGGGGTTGGAAGAGAGCATTCTAGCTTGGAAGCATTCTCATTGCATCTAGTATCTCCACCCAAGTAAGTAAAATGCATTTTGTTCATTCTAGGGTTTTTGATTTTGAATATGATTGTCAAAGCATGAAGATTTAGGGGTTTTGATTTCTTGCATGATTTGATGATATATTTGTGTTTGAACCGATTAAACTGCATGATTATGAACTGGAAAACTGAAAATTGCATTTGGGTGGAGTTAGGAAGCTTTAAAAGAGTTTTTCAAAAATCTGCAGAGTTACCGCTGAGGGGTACCGCTGAGCGGCAGTTTACCGCTGAGCGGCACTCTGCCAGATTGGTTTTTCTGAATTTTTGCGTGTTGGAATGTGGCACTGGTGGCGCTGAGGGGAAATTCTGGCCCTCAGCGGTGGTTTAGCTTCGAAAGGAGTTGTGTTCTGTGTTTTACTAATGATTAACATCATGTTTGTGGTTTTGTTTGTGTTTTGAATGTAGGAATGGCATCCTCATCAGGAAAAAGATTGAAAACCATGGCAACCAAGAGAAAGGAAAAGGAACCAGAGCAACCCCATCTAGCAGGTTCCTCTCTAGGAAACATGAGAAGCACTTTAGGGTGGTTCAGGACAGGAGACTTCTGATGGAGAGAAAGGTTGGAATGATACCTAACTTTGCTCCTCAATTTGGAGAGCAAGTGTTAGGGAATGATTGGGGAAAGCTAGCCACTTATCCTGCACCTGCCAACATAGCTGTGGTAAAGGAATTTTACACCAATGCAAAGAAGATTGGTGATTATCCAGCTGAGAATTATTTGGGCTATGTCAGAGGCCATGCTATCAGGTATGATCCTGATTCTATTAATAACTTCCTGGACACTGTATGGGCTGGTGAGCAGTGCCAGTTTGCTCTTTGCATGGAGGAAGGTGCTGATTATGAGGATGTGGAGAGAGTATTGTGTATACCTGGAGGACACTTCCAAAGGAATAGATCTGGCTCAGTGGTTAACATTAGGAGGACGGATTTGACTCCTCTTGCAAAGTATTGGATGGCGTTTTCTCATGCCAACATTCAGCCATGTTCACATGTGTCAGATATTACTCTCAGCAGGGCACTATTCATCTACTGTGCTATCAGAAACTTAAATGTTAATATTGGGCAGGTGATAGCTGATGAATTAGTGTATGTGCTAACACCTCAAACAACAAAGCACCACTAGGACATCCTTCTTTGATCACTCACCTTTGCAAGCTAGCTGGGGTGGACACTTCTGTTCCACCATTTGAGAGGCCAAGAAAAGCTATTGATGAGGCCTATTACAGACAGTACTGTGGAGGTGAGGATGCAGCTCAGCCAGTTCCACCACGCCGGGCTCGTAGAGAGAGAGGGCCAGCACAGAGCCAGACATCTGCTGATACACATGAAGCAGAACCATTCCAGATGAGGGACATGTATATGTCTCTTATAGGTGCTCAGTTGCAGTCCATTCATAGAGGGCAGGTGGCCACTGCTGAGATGATTGTGGGGATGTATGATACACCTCCAGCCCACAGGTGGACTATGGATGAATTCCATAATGTGGTAGCTTGGCCAGAGGAACCAGTGCATGGAGGAGGAGCTGGAGCAGCTGAAGCTTCAGCTAGAGATATGGAAGAAGATGAAGCTGATGAGGATGATGCATTTGAAGATGATGAAGATGAAGAGGAAGAGGAAGATACAGAGGACAGCTCAGACTGATGAGGAGCTGAGATAGCATTTACTGATAAATGCTATCATATGATTATGCTTTTGTGGTTTAAGTCCTTCTGAACTTATTTATTTTTTGTTTTAGATTAGGGTTTGATGTACTCTATTGGGAAACATGGTTTGATGATGGTTTGCTATTAACTATGATTGTGTGATAAGTAATGCTGAATGATGCTTATGATTAATTGATGTTGAGATGATGTGCACATTAAAATGCTTATACAGGTGATTCACAAGCTTTGTGAACAAATGCATGATATCATGATTGTGATTGTGAAATTAAGTAGGATGTGTATGTCAAATGTGAATGAGCTTATATGTGAGGTTTTGAGCTCCAGAGTTGTTATTGTTGAATGCTATTACTTTGAAAGCATGAATGATTTTGCCCAGGTTTTCTATGATTGAATCAATTGCTTGTTTTGCATCATATGATCAAGGCCGTTTGTTGGAAACCTTTTTATTGGCCAAATTCATAAAGTTAGCCCACTAAAAGAGAACACTTTGTGTTCTATCCTTTGAACCCTTAGCCTTGAACATACACTGAAACCCTTGATTGAAAATCTTTACCTTGAGTTAAGTAGAAGATCTTGTGTGTATTGTTAAATGTTCAAGTTTGGGGTTGTTGGGAAAACATGAAAAGCATTGAGCTAAGAGCTAAAAAGTAAGAATATGCAAAGAAAAAGAAAAGAAAAGAAAAAGAAGCAAAGCTCAATGCAAAGGCAAAAGAAAGTTGGGAATGAATAAGATGATTGTGTTGTTATGATTCTCTTAACTCAAGGATTTTGTGATCCAGAAAAACCAATTTTCTTGTTAGCCCAGCCACATTATAAGCCATTGAAAAGTCCTTGTGATGATGCATGCTTGTGAATGTTTTTGATTGTGGTAAAATGAAAGGCAAAGTTGATTCAGTGACATTGTGATAGTAGAGTGAATGAGTGATTACCTTTATACACTTGTGTGTTGAGTGAAACTTTACCTAGTGAGGAAATATTCCATTAGCACATGAACATCCATGCTTAATTGATTGGTCATTCATGAAAAAGAGCATTTGTTGGGTATTAACTGATTTTGTGAAACACTAAAGCATGTGCACATCTTGATTGAAATCTTGATCATAAGTTTGATTGATGTTTTTACTTATCTTGAAAAGAAGATTTTTGAATGAAGTGAACCATCATATGAATTGGTTGAAGATGGAGTTACATCTTATTTGCTTGAGGACAAGCAAAGTTCTAAGTTTGGGGTTGTGATAACAGTTGAAAAACTGTTATTTTCATGCTTAAAATTGATACTAAAAGCAACCTTTATACTTAGAAACTAGCTTGAAATCATGCTTTTCTCATATTTTCAGAAAAAGAGAGCTGGACAGGTTTATGCTTGATTTAGTGTTTTTGTGCAGGTTTTAAGGTGAATTTGGTGAAAGAAGTGAAGAAGGAGAGAGATGAAATCAGAAAAGACATCAAAAAGTGCAAAAGGAGAAGCCGAAGTCACCGCTCAGCGGCAGTTTACCGCTGAGCGGCACTCAGGAGCTCACGGGAGGACCGCTGAGGGGCAAAATGGCCGCTGAGGGGAAGAAACGTGACACGCACTCACCGCTGAGCGGTATTTTACCGCTGAGCGGCACTTTAATGGGCTTGGACCTAATTTTCTGTAATTTACGAATAATATATAAGCTTTAGGATTTCCTAGGGTTAGGTATCTTTGGCTGGAACGAAGCAAACACTCTCTCTTCCACCCCTTTGAAGGAGGATCTTGGATGCTGAGGCTTCCTCTTCACCTTTTTAGGGTTTTATCTTTCATTCTTTCATTGTAATTCATCTAGGTTCACCATGAATATGGTGAACTAAACTCTGTATGTTTGTTGGGGAATCAATGTAATCTTTTGAAGCTCTCATATATGGAATCTGTTTTTACATCTTTTAATTAAGACTTATGCTTTCTTTCATCATTAGTTAGGGTTTTTCCTCTTTGCTTAATGCTTGCATTGTTTAACTCATTCGATGCATGATTATTGGTTTTGTCGATAGGCGCGTACGGGGAAGTCTAGATCCGGGGAATTTCTCCCAATATGATATTGGTTGTCGTTAAGCTCCTGCACTTATGAACTGATCATTAGGAATGCTAGGAATTGTATGAACTCGTGATTAGGGAGAAGCCTTCTTGAAAGGTACTTTAGAGAGTGGCATTAACAATGATGATTTGAATGTTGAATTCTAAAATATATGAGAGTGGATAAGATGAAATTGACCCCAACAACATATTCATACATAATTTCATTGAAAGTGTTTTCTTTTGCTTTTTGCCATTGATCAAAACTTCATGCATACATATTTAATTTTCGTCTTTTGCATATAAAATCCAAATATTTCGTCTTTAAGTCTTAGCTAATCAAGAAACCACATAACTAAACTAGGCCGTGAGTCCTTTGGGAAGAACGATACTTGGTCTTACCAAGTTTATTACTTGAACGATTCGGTCACACTTGCCGATTGAAAAACAAGTTTGTGACATCATATTTTGGTGTTCATAAATTTGTCCATCAGTTATCATTGTGTTTTGGTCTAGTTTCTCGCGTGTTCTTGGGCGGAGATTTTGACCATTTTTGGCCTGCGAATTCTTGCGTTTTTGAATGTGGACTCCTCCATTTCCCTCCACTGCGTTTTTAATCTGCTAAGAAGGTTAGCTTTCTTGTTGAAAAATTTTTGTGTATGCATGTTATTGGCTTTTGTGTATGCATGTTATTGACTTTTGGGTATGCATGTTATTGGCTTTTGGGTATGCATGTTATTGGCTTTTGGGTATGCATGTTATTGGGTTTTGAATATGCATGTGATAAATTTTGCTGTGTTATTATGATTTGGCATGTTTGATTATAAGTATCAAATCATTGAGTGAAACTTGTTCCCGTTTGAAATTTAATACAAACGATTAATCTTTTAATAGTTTATATTAAATTTTGAATTGCTCGATTGGATAATTTGGGAAAATTATTTTTCATTGTTTGCTATAACATGTATGTTGGAGTTTATGGATAACATTGATAAAATTTCGGTTCAGATTATTTGTGTTGTTCTCCAGATGCATATTTGATTGTGATCATCCCTGACCACTCTCATTTCGTGTACTTCGAAGACCAATGCGAAATGCTGCCGAAATCTTATCCAATTTATCATGTTAGACTTCTTTGCACGTGTCTTAGCAAATTATGAAAAATAATTTTTCTGAATGGGTAGGGCCTAACCTTGTGAGAGTTCAAAAATTGAAACTGATGAAGTATGTTACCAACATAGTATGGGTCGAAGCTGGATGAATGAACGTCATATCAGTGAAGAATATGAAAAGGGTGTTTCGGAGTTCTTGCAATATGTTGAACATAATGCAAAGTCTGTGAACGAGACATGTTTTTGTCCATGTTCGTTGTCTTAATCAAATACTCCAAGACTTAGGCAATATGCGTGACCATTTATTCATGTTCGACATAATGAGAACTTATACTGCTTAAACTTGGTATGGAGAAGTACTAGACCAACCTACCACGTCACGAGAAACAGATTATGTGGAAGAATGGTTGAGTGATCATTTAGAGGACATGATATGTGATGATGGTGAAGATAATTTTGGAAGAGTTAATTTTTATGATTCTCTTATAAATGATTAAGAGCACCCGCTGTACCCAGGATGCTCGAACTTTACATGTTTGTCTACAACTTTGAAGTTGTTTAGTTTAAAAGCAAGGAATGGATGGATCAACAAAAGTTTCACAGAGTTGTTGGAGTTGTTGAAGGAGATGCTTCCAGAAAATAATACTCTACCTATTCGTAATTACGAGGCAAATAAAATTTTATGTCTGATGGGTCTCGAATATCAAAAGATACATGCTTGTCCTAATGATTATGTTTTTTACATAAAGGAGTTTGTTTCGCTAAAGTATTGTCCAACATGTGGTTTATGATGGTTTAAAAAGAAAAATGACAGAAACACTGGTGATGAAGGTAATGATGGTGCACCTGCTAAGGTGATGTGGTATTTTCCTATAATACCTAGGTTGAAACATATTTTTTCTGTTAAAGAAGATGCAAAGAACCTTAAATGGCACATTGCCGGAAGAAAGTGCAATAATCTTCTTCGACACCCAACTGATTCACCGTAATGGAAGAAGATCGATGAGACATTTCCAGAATTTGGTGTAGATCCAAGAAACTTAAGACTTGCACTTGCAACTGATGGTATGAATCCTTATGGAAACTTAAGTAGCAAACACAATTCATGGCCAGCTATGTTGATGATATACAATCTTTCTCCTTTGTTGTGCATGAAGAGAAAATATGTCATGTTGTCCATGATGATATCGGGTTCTAGATAACCTGGAAATGACATTGATGTTTACTTGAAACCTTTAATTTATGATTTGAAAATGTTGTGGGAAGAAGGGGTCAAAGTGTTCGATTAAGATGTTCAAGAAACTTTCCGTTTGCGTGCAATGTTGTTTTGCATTCCCTAAGGACAAGGTTCATCAATCTCATGAATGTACTAGGAGCATTGGTTAAGCCAAAGAGGATGACTAACCATTCATACAAACCAAACTTGGTCTTGAAAGCGGTTTTCCATTCATCGCCCTCTTTAATTCTTATTTGATGATATCCGCTTTTGAGATCAATTTTGGTGAAAATGTTTGCTCCATGTAATTCATCTAACATGTCATCTAATCTAGGAATAGGGTTCCTATATTTGACAATTATATTGTTGATGGCCCTACAATCTATACACATTCTCCAAGATCCATCCTTCTTAGGAACCAACAACACAGGCACAACACAAGGACTTAGGCTCTTTTGGATCCACCCTTTATTCAATAATTCATTAACTTGTTTCTCTATTTCTTTTGTTTCCATGGAGTTGGTTCTATAGGCTGGCCTATTAGGAAGGCTTACCCCAGGCACCAAATCTATTTGATGTTCTATTCCCCTCAAAGGTGGTAAACCACTTGGTACCTCTTTAAGAAATAAATCATCAAACTCTTTTAAAAGTTTTTGCAACCCCTTTGATAGAGAACCAAGTTCATAATTTACTGAAACAAGTGCCACTTTGCAATAGAGAAGAAAATGAGGTTGTCCAAGCAAAATATTTTTAGAACTTTTCAAAGTTTGGGGTTGGACAACTTCTTTGGTTGAGGCACTATTTACCAATCCCATATTCTTCTCCTTCTTGTCCTTCCTATTTTCCCTTTTTTTTTCTCCATCCAACTTCTTCTTAAGAATTATTTGGTCCTCTCTTACTTGTGAAGGTGTAAGAGGACACAAAAGAATTTTCTTGCCCTTGTGTTGAATGGTGATTTTGTTGGTGACTCCATCATGTAGAGCTTGTTTATCAAATTGCCAAGGCCTTCCAAGTAATATGTGCCCAACTTCCATTGGTACTATATCACAAACAATTTGGTCTTCATATTTTCCAATGGAAATGGGTACACTTACTTGCTCTTTGACTACTATTCCTTCATCCTCTTTGATCCATTGAAGTTTATAAGGTTTAGGATGAGGAGTAGTAGTTAAGCCTAACTTCTCTACAATTCTTGAACTGCAACAGTTACAACAAGATCCACTATCCACAATCATTGAACATGTTTTTTCAAAAACTTTACACCTTGTGTGGAATAGATTCTCTCTTTGTGACTGTTCTAGCTCAACATGTTTATTTTCAAGGAGTCTTCTTACCATGAATAAGTCACCATCACAAGGTAAAGTTTCTTCTTCTTCTTCAGAAGTGGATGTTTCAGAGATGTCGAACCCTCACTTTCACTCTTATGCTCAAGAATGTAAGTTGACCTTCTATTACGACACTCATATGCATAGTGCCCTTTTTCCCCAAATCTAAAGCACTTAGTCTCCTTACTTCTATGGTCTCTTGAAGGTTCTTTAACCTTTTCTTTTTCTCTCTCTCTCCCTAGACCCATCATACCTTGGCTTAGATAGACTACCCTCCCTCTTGTATTCTTTCTTAAGGCTAGAACTAGTAGGGTAGTCCTTTCTAGTGGAGCTTTTCCTCTTGAGTTGTTGCTCCACCCTCACACAAAGTTGGAATAATTCATTGAGATCATTGTAAGGTAAGACTTCTACCTTATCTCTTATGTCATAATTAAGTCCACTTTGGAACCTAGCAATTGTTATCCTTGGTTCCTCTCTTATTCCAGCTCTCAACATGAGTAGCTCCATTTTTGCCTATATTCCTCAACAGTCATGTTTCTTTGTTGGAGTTTATGGAGCTTGTCCATTAAGTCCCTATCATAGTAAGCTGGCACATGCCTTCTTCTTAAGGCAGACCTCAACTCATTCCAATACTTAATGGAAGGTAGGTTTCTCAATCTCAGATCTTTTACCAAGGCTGTCCACCAATATAAGGCATAACCTTGAAAGCTTAAAGAGGCCATAATTACTCTCCTCTCCTCATCTATTTGGTGACACTCAAACAATTGCTCAACTTTCATCTCCCATTCTAGATATTCTTCCACATCATCTTTTCCATGGAAGGGAGGAAGATCAATCTTGGGCTCCCTTGGGTGATGTTTTCTCACTCTATGATTTCTCTTAGGAGGTATTTGATAGTGGTCATCATTGTGATGAGTACTATAATGCTCAGGTTCACTAGGTGGAGAGGATGTATCTCCAAGGTATTCTCTTTTTCTATGTGTAGACCCTTATTTCCTTTTACCCTTGTCTTGATTGATCAAAAGTTGACCAATCATATCCTTGAGCTCACTAATCTCTTTGTGCCTTTGTTGGAACTTTTGCTCAAATTCCTCTCTTAGTTGTAAGCTCTCACTTTTAGGTCTCACACTTCCTTGGACACTAGATTGACTCATCCTTGTCAAGTATGGAGAAAAGGTTTTCACAAGGTTTTTTTAAATTTTGACAAGTAATGAGTGAAAAGATTTTCACAAACTTTCTTTGTTTTTGGTGAAAGATTTCTAAAGAGATTCTAGAGGCAAAAATGTTTCCAAGTAGCTCCTAGGAAGAAGAGGTGAGTCACAGTGGACAAGCTTAGAAACCAAGTTCTTCCTAACCAAAGTTTCCTTAGAATTATCTTTTACCTTAGTTTCTAGGTAGAAATCTTTCAAAATATTTTCAAATGTTAATGAAATGCTCCTAAAAGCCAAAAGAAGGTTTATCTAGATGCTATGCAATGCTATATACCACGGAGACTTAAAACAAAAAGATCAACAAGCAATTTAAATAAAGCAATAAAGATGCAAAATGTAAATGCTAGACGACACTAAGTGAAAGTGCAAGTGACACTTGGAGCCCCTTGACACACTTCCACACTAAGGAAACAAAACTACACTATTACAATGTTCAAATGTGATCTTGGAATTGCTTTAAGAGCATTTTCCCAAGTCACTTAGCCAAAAACCAAAATGAAATTTAAACAAAAAAGGTTCTGTGATATGAAGGCTCAAACAAGCTCGTGATAGACAAGAGAAGAAGGATTTTCATAAGTAGCCTTCCATAGAAGTAAAGTGTTAGGTGATCCTTCTTCTTCTTGATTTTTCCTTGCCATGGCTCTAGTAAGAGGTCCAATGTGATTTATTGATGGTCTTCCATCCTTCAACTGTGGTGCATGTAAGATAGCTAATTTTGTCTTCCATATTAATTATGTTTAGATTCTTAGTTTCTAACAACTTAACTTTTTTGTTTTAGGTACATGGACACAGTCATTGTGGACCAAGGTCGGTCTTCCATGTACAGACTTTTTGATCCTCAAACCATCCAACCTTTTGGTAACACAATTGAGACCAATCAAAATTATTTGCAAACATGGATGACTGAGTCAAATAAAGACTTATACCTTGAGCCATACATTGATGGGTATGGGTTGTTTTATGTAAAAGTTCATTAAGGTTTACTTAATTAGTTTACTAACTATTTATGATTCATGATAGGTCTACTAGGAGCTGATGGTCATCATTCCTAGACAATGCAAAATTATATGGTTTTGTTCGCTACATAGGAAGATGAAAACTAACTTGAAAAACATGCTTCAAGGGTAAGTGTTTCTTTTTATATGTTTCAAATTCATGTTGACCTTCAATTTTTATGATAAATATAGTTATATTAATATTACCTTGTGTTTTCAATGTAAATAGAGTTGTGGGTAAAGCCTGAGGTCAGCTAGTTCAAATCCTGTATCCAAAGGTTGTAAGTATTTATAGTTCTAATTCATTTTCTATATTATTGAATGATCTAAATTTTTGACTATTTAGTTTGTCATTTTAGTGTAACAAGCAGCTAGATTCATGAGAATGTGACTACTATGTCATGTCTTGGATTAAGACCATCATTCGAGCTGCCATTACAGATGACTAGATTAAGGTAATGATGCTTACCTTCAATTCATTGAAAATTAAACCCATCTTTGAACATATGCAAACATAATGAATCTTTCTTCATTTTGCAGCGCTTTAAGCGTACATCTCCTATACCAGAGGACGCAATTATGAAGATAAGATAAGAGTGGGCAGCTTATCTTCTCCAAAGATGGACCTAGGAAGATTTGTTATTGTTGTTGAACATTTACATTTAGTTTAACTTTAATTTTTGATAGTTTAGGTTTTGGATTGTTTTTTAGCACTTTGTTAATTTGAAACGCATAACATATATTATATTATGCTGTGGGACAATTTTTTGTTTTTCAGGTGTCGTTTTATTGTAAAAATAAAATAATTTAAAAAAAAAACACCAAGTAGACGTCTGTTATGGCACTATCCGACGTCTATTAACGTCTGTCAGTGCACATGTAGACGTCTAATGGATCACAGAGACAAGATTTGTTCCAGGACATTAAACGTCGGTCGTCCCACAGTCAAACGTCTATATAGACGTTTGACTTGTACTGTCCGACGTCTATATAGAGGTCTGACCTGTACTATCTAACCTCTATATAGACGTCTCACCTGTACTGTCTGACGTCTATATAGACGTATAACTTGTAATATCCGACGTCTACATTGACGTCTTCCAAGAAGACGTCGGTGCGATCAGACGTTGAAAGCCCTAAATAACAGACGTTAAAAGCCTTTTTTGCACTAGTGTATTAATGCCTAAGTAGCATAAGATTTTTCTTAAGTTAGATATTGAAACCAAGTGAAAAGTGTGTGCCATGTGTCATACTTCCATTGGAGAGGATTAACTTTATAAAAGGAAGCCACATGACATCCTAGGAGTGGAGAGGATTTCTTTTTGGTAGTGGTCACATGTCCCTCTACCATTGGAGAGGATTTTCTTTTAGTTGTGGCCACATGACACCCTAGGAATGGAGAGGATTGTTTTTTGTGAGTGGCCACATGTCCTCCCCTCATTAGAGAGGTTAAAAGGCCTCATTTTTTTTACCAATGAGAGCAAAGGTGGGAGATCATGCCTTTAGGGTTAGAAGGAGACACCCTTGGCCTATAAATAGGGGTGTTTCCACCCTTGTATTCCATCTTGGTAATTAGTAATGTTATGTTGCCAAATTGTAGCCTCATTCTTCCTTGATCAAGACTAGAACAACCATAGAGGCCCTTCTAGTCACCTACCTGATGGAGTTCGCCTAACCTCTCCTTGAACCTTCAAACTACACACCATCTTCATCGTATCATTAAAATTCGTGAGCCTATCACCTCACCACCCATTTCTGCAACCATATCCATCATAGGGACCACCTCTTTGCATCCTTCTAAGATTTGGCCCAACCTAGCTTAAGGAGGTTACCATCAGTTTTCTAAAAACATTTTCTCGATGTGATAATTGATTACCAGAAATGAATAATTGATTGTCATAGAGTCTTTTCTGAAAACAAGTCATTTGGAAAATTAAAAGCTTTCATGAGTGATCTTTTTGCAGGTCTACCTTATGATTCTCTAAACTAAGTCCTACATAAAATTTGGTTTCTATATGACTTATTAAAAAAATATTAATTTCTAAAATACAAGTCTTCCAATATCTTTTGAATTTTGAGTTCTTAGACTTGTTTTTATAATCATCAAAATTTCCTTATCTTCATCATCTTCTCTTTTCTAAACAATATTTTCTCCTGATTTGGCACCATATGAACAAAAACATAGTTGTCTTAAAATTTTGTTGAGAGTTTATTTGAATAAAATAATTTTTGTTTAAATGTAAGTAGCTACAAAAAATAGGTCATTCCATATGCAATTGATTTATTGGTTGATATTTATATGTACTTGTTAACTATCTACAATGATAAGTTTATATAACTAAATATTACTTTGTTTAAACTTGTGAACAGACTCAAGCAAACTGTTAATATTTTTGTTCACTTTATCTTAGACAAAGTTCGATGGAAAATCTCCTACACCATCAGAGCTATTTTGTCTAAACACCAACAAAAGAAGGACAAAACTTGGATGGATTAGAGATCATCATTGTTGATCTAAGTCACAAATAAATATAATATTATCAATGTATTACCATTTTTATTTTGATGTTTATATGCAGAGTTCACCAATGCATGGGAAAAAGCATCCCAATCAACATCTACTACAAGAGCATCTCCATCTAATGAATTACAACTTAGGTGTAAAATTGCTTAAATTAACAAAGACAAGGTATATAGGTTGGGTTTGAGTCAACCAAAGTGAATGGGAGACAATCATATCATGCTTCTACATCTTCATCTGTGTAGGTCATTAAGGAGGAAATTGAATAATTAAAAACAAGTTGTTGGTAGTTGAAAATGAGAAGGATGATTTTCCTGATAGAATGTTCAACAATAAGAGAGAAATTTAGTAAAATAAAAAAAAATGGTCGCATCTCTTGATGGAGAAGGCTAATGATAAATGTCCAAATTTACCTATTTTTCTATGTCTAAATGTTCTTGTTAGTGTATTTTGTTTCTAATGGTTTAGTATTGGGCTAGTTTTACGTTTTTCTTTTAATTCTTTAGATTTGTAGAATTTTAGTTAAAAATAGGTTTTTAGGAGTATTTTTTTAGTCTATGTTAATAAATAGGAAATTAGTACTTTTGGAAAATATTTTAATAAAAAAAATTATTTTCTTTATTTTGCTTAAATAGGTTTTTAATTTTTTTAAATGTTGTCTTTGTCTTTAATTGGTAATTGTTTTTTTTTTGTTCATAGTTGAATTGAAATTCCAAGATTGGGCCTCTACATTGAAAAATTGGGTTGATCGAATTGCATTGAGGGTTACTCCCTACACCACCACAAATTTCTTCCTGCACCACCACACTTTTTTTAAATTCCAAAACTATCCTTTATATTTTAAAATATCTTACACCTCTTCATTTTCTCTTGAACGGATGTCCCACATCCGTTTAGTTTTTTTTTTTTAAGTTTTTAGTCTTTTCAAGTTTTTAAATTAATATATAAATATTATTTAATCTTTTTAAAAATTATTACTTAATTATTTATAAATTAATTTTATTTTATTTAATAAAATAATTATTATTAATTTAATTTATATATTATTATTTAAATAATAATCAAAATAATTTAATTTTATTATTATTAATAAAATACTTGAATAAACAATCCGAAAGCAAAAATCTGCATTTGAAACGGGCACGAAAAATCTATTCCAGCCACGCTCCATCATACTGCAAGAATAAGAAAAGCTTCTCCCTGCATCTCTTACCATTTCTCCCACTACAAAAATAATACATTTTAGACGAGGTTGTTTTCCTGCGGTTTTTAAAACCTCAACTAATTTCCGGCAGTTTATAATAAAACCGTCCCTAATATTTAGTTATTTATTTATTTTAGAATAATTTTTCCCTAACCCTAGTGTCCTTTCCACTCCTTCATTCCCGCTTCTGCCTCTTGGTCTTATTTTCTCCCAACTCTATTTGTTCCCCGTGTCGTTTCTTCATCTTCAAACCAGGTGTGGAGTTGTTTCTTCATCTTCAAACAAGATGCGGAGCTCTTGGGCTTGATTCCACTTTCGCAATTAAACTTGCAAAGAAATATGTCGAGAAGAGAAACAAGGAAGCCCGTTGCGGAAGAAGTTGATAGAGTCATACCTAATCCGTGGTGCGATGGCCTGTGTCCGTGGGTGTGGTGGTAGGGGAACTTTTTTCGCAACAACGGTGTTTCAGTGTCTTCACGGCGAGTTTCCGGTGACTCAAGCGCGGCGTTTTCACGACGCGAGGATCTCGTTCTCCAGCGTTTTAGCGACAACAGAGACTTGGATGGAATTCGCGATTTATTTAAGTTTGAATTCGGGTTCTGTTTTTAGGGATTTGAATGGGGTTTTCTTCCGGTGTCCCATGATTTTGGGTATGGTTGTGGAGGAGAAGAAATTCCAGGTATGGAAGCTATTTTAGTGGGATTGATTGCTTGTATGTGGTACGATATGCTTTTCCCCTATTTTAATGTTCATTCCAGTATAATTGTATGTTTGGGGAACTGAAAATAGAATACTCTTCTAATCCTTGTAACTGAGGTTTCTCTGCAATTCTTTGATATTCCTTAGGTACATATTGCAGTCAAGTTGTTGTTATCAAAGTTCTGAATATGGACCCGGGTATAGTGAAAAAACGGAGGGGAGTGAATATGGATCTGGGTATGGGGAAGAACAACAACAGGACAATGGGTATGGTTATGGAGGGAGGAGTGAGTATGATGAGAAACCTAGCTATGGGAGCCAAGGAGGTGTTGAGAATGATTATGGGCATCCACCTCAGGAAGAGGGCTACCGAAAGCCTTGCTGTGAGAAGCGTGATGATGAGGGCTATGGACACAAGAAATATGTAAGTACTACTGCATCATGTTTTATCTTTACAATTTTTTATAGGTTTCTAGAATAGTGGCAACTCTAAACTCTCTATATTCAAAATTATGCTCTGGTTTGACTTCCTTGCGATTTCTGCTGTGACAATGGAGAAAAAATCAATCCAACTTTCGTTGATAATGTGTATTTTGCTCTTGTGAATGTGCTGGCTACTAGTAACTTGAGAAACAGAACTTTGAAAGTGAAATGTTTTAAATTTGTGTGAAAGTGCCGAGTTTAAAACATTGGTTATAATTCAGTGATTTACAGGATAGAAATCTGAAATTAGAACATCGTAAAACCTGTTCGATGATAGCTAAGGAAATTCAATTTTTTTACTTGACAAGTCAATATAGGTGAGCTGGATAGCCTACTGTCAGTTCAGTTCAAGTGGATCATAAAGAAGAACAAAGAATGAGTAGAAGACCACCTCCTGATCCCGTGGCAGTGCTAAGAGGCCATCGAGCTTCGGTCACAGACATTTCTTTTCATCCCTTTAAGCCGATATTATTCTCCGGGTATTCATTGCAATTGTTTGTCGTTTTTTATTTTATGGGCATTACTCTGGTACACATTTTTTTCCCTGGGTATGGGACATTGGCATCCAATATCTATCAAGCATTTCTTTGGCTGCTAGTTACTTTTATAATAGTTTTTAACACTAAAAGTAAAATCTGTGTTCAATAAATGATGAGTTGCCTTGGATGCCATACCCATCGGTGTGCCACAAGAACTCCCTGATTTAGTTGGTTGCGTATACAATTAGTTTCACTTAATAATTAGTTGCATCATCCTCTTCTTGCTTGCAGTTCTGCTGATGGTGAAGTCCGAATTTGGGATACCCTTCAACATCGAACCGTGTCATCTGCATGGTGCTTAGTTCTATAATTTTTTTGGCATTCATATTTGTGAAGAATATCGTTGATTTTCAGAAATATGATCCATGGTACAAATTAATTTTATACTGCAGGTTACATAGTGCTGCACATGGTATTGTTGTTGTTGCTTGTGCTTCTTCCCTCAGAACCAATAAATTTGCCAGGTGCATCCTTTTCTACTTGATCTCGGTTCTGTTTTAATATCCAAGTATATTCTTGCTTTATCAATATTCATTATTCTGTATATGTGTAGCCAGGGTAGGGATGGAACTGTAAAAGTTTGGGAATTTGATGATGCCGGTTTGTCAAGGTGTTGTAGTTCAACTTCTACAAATGTCTTATCCTTTTAGTTTTGAAATTGTTAACTTATTCTATAAAAATCCTTAATTGATTTTTTTAGTGGTAATATAAATGAAAACAAAATATACTATGCCTTTTTCCCTCGTCAATCTCCTTCATACCTCAAACGTATTTTATTCATGGCTCAAATGGGCTAAGAAAAAATTTATAGGAACATTTGGACAGGACAAAAAATATTTTTGGAATACAATTCAAATTTTCCAATACACATTCTCATTCTTACACAAAAACACACGTATATATTAGAAAAATAAAAAAGTTTAAATTTTATAAACTTTTATACCATTTTCAACCATTAAAAAAACCATAGTATAATTTTTTATTAAGTTATGACACTAAAAGTCATAATAATATTAGTGTGTTTTTTTATTAGTATAGTATTATATTATCAAGTTATGTGTTAGAATGAATTTGAAAAGATGAGTTATAATTTATTTATGAACTAGTTGGTAAAGGGATTCACTTTTTATGTAATAGTGATTATTAGAGTTTATTAACAGGAAATAATTCTTGGTGGTTAGCTTGGGTTTAAGATTGTTTGGGGAATATAACTGAATATGCATGATGAGTATATAAGGTTAATGTGTGATGATTATATATGGTTGAGATTGTTTATAAATGTTTGATGATGGGTAAAAATAATGGTATTTATATATGACTTGGATAAGGGATTGAAATCTGATTTGTGTATGAATGCATTATGTTTATGGGCTAAAGTGTCTTGTTTGTTGATAGTTGTTTTGTTAATAGAAACTAAACTTGGACCAGACACTCAAGGTAAAAATCATATAGAAATTCTGCTTGTGTCTATATAATAATCTGTTTTGGTTATTGATGTTAATTTTTGGTGATCAATCTTCACTAAACTTTAATTCTGGGCATTTGTTATATATATTATTGTTTGCTTATTATTCTCTTATAAGGTTTGAATTGTTGAATGCTTAGCTCACTCATAGATTTGTTTGTTTGTAGGTATATGATAAAGAAGCATGAAGAAAATGAAGAACAAGAGTGATAATTGTTATTGCATAACACTTTTTAATTTATTATGTAGAAGTTTATTTTTAATTTTTAGGACAAACATTTGTTATTTCTTAAGTTTACAAGTTAATTGTATTTTTAATTTTACAGTTTATTTCATATAATAATAATTATTTTTGGTTTTACATTATTCTGATTTAATATTAAACATATTTTATATTAATCACATTAATCAAGTCATTTGAGAAATAAAAAAAATTAAACTATTTTCATTACCGGCGGTTTTTTGATAACCCACGCAAATCCCGACGGTTTATTACAACCTCAGCAATTACCGGCGGTTTTTGTAAAAACCCCCGTAAATTACGGCGGTTTTTGAAAACCCCCGCAAATTACGGCGGTTTTTGAAAATCCCCGCAAATAGTGACAGTTACAAACAAAACCGCCGGAAATCTTTGTGACGGTGGTTTTTCCAGTGGTTTTGCCAACCGCGGGAAATGAATTTACCAGGGGTTAAAACCGCCGGTAATGCAGAAAAAAACCCCTGGTAAAATATTTTATTTGTGTAGTGTCCCTACACTTCTAAGTTTTCTTAAAATTTTAAAATTATTGTCCATAAAAAAATAATTTAAAACTTTTATTAAAACGGATGTGGCAATCCGTTAACGGATGTCGCCACATCCGTTGAAGATTTTTTTTTTCTTTTTTAAATAAAAACAATAAATTAAAATATAAAATATGTGAACGGACGGATGACAACATCCGTTGAAGGTGAAACGGATGTTAACATCCGTTTTAGAGAAGGGCAAAATTGATATGGGGTGGTGCAGGCAGCATTATGTGGTGGTGGAGGGAGCAACTGCCAATTGCATTTGTTTTCTCTGCTGGGTTCAAACTGTGAGTAGTAGATTGAGCCGTAAGATTTGGATGCGCTGTACCTTGCATTGGACCGGCTTTTGGGTCTCCAACTTTAGTGATGCGGTGCATTTTTGTAAGAAGTGGAAGCCAAGCTACAGCCTTAGGGGTTCCTTGCTCGTGGGCTTCATTTAGCAAGAGGAAACATTCTCTCGAGCTAGGGCGAGCTATGGCTTGGGAAGAGCTGAAGAGAGGA